>NC_142936.1:87290971-87423471 GCF_046866305.1 Octopus bimaculoides | reverse complement strand
TCCATTTTTACCTATACGAATTTACACATGCATAAACACATGCACACACTAAGACATAAAGAGACGAAAAACATGTGATATCCACAAGCAGCAGCAGTGGCCTTACTTTTGTTTTAACCCAGTCTTCAACCATTTTAGTTATTGCTTTCACCACTTTTGGGTCTGAAGTCTTTTCTATGAGGCATACCAAGATGTTGCCAATGAAACTCTTACGCATTTCAATACTGAGAACCCCGACTCTGTTCTTGACCAAATCTAGACTGAGGATGAGTAATTCACTGGCAGCTGTGTACGCAAGAGAAACATTAATGATCAATACAGATGTCGATGAAAGTGTGTGTATATGTGTGTGTGTGTATATATATATATATATATATATATATATATATATGTATGTATGTATATGTTTATATTTGTATGTATATGTATATATTTGTATGTTTGTATACATATGTATTTATTTACATGTACACACACACACACACACACATAGCACTCAAAATTAAACGAAAAGCAAAAGAGAAGGACAGGCAAGAGAACAACAAATGGGGTGTATTAGTTTGATGCTCAGAGAAAAATGGGAGAAATCTTTGACATTTTGAGCCGAAGCTCTATAAGAAGGAATGAGGAGAGAAAATAGATGGAAAATGAGGGAAAAAAATGTAGAGAAAAAGCCATGTGTGTGTTTGTATATATGTATGTGTGTGTGTATAGTACAGATGTACATACATGCATACATATATATATGACAGCATTCTATCAGTTCCCGTCTACCACATCTACTCACAAGGCTTTGTGCGGCCCAGAGCCATAGTAGAAGACATTTGTCCAAGGTGCCAAGCAGAGGGACTGAACCTGGAACCATGTGGGTGGGAAGTAACTCTCTCAACCTCACAGCCAAGTCTGTACCTAGAAGGGTTGATACCATATTAAAAACATCCAGTCCATGCTATAAAGTGGTTGGCATTAAGAAGGGCATCCAGCCATAGAAATCATGGCAAAGCAGAAACTGGAGTTCATTGCAGTCCTCTAATTCATCAGCCCGTCAAAATGTCCAACCCACATCAGAATGGAATGATGATGATGATGATACACATATACTAAATCACTAATGTCTCATTTTAGACATTTAGCTTAATAACAACAAAAAAAATTATAAAAGATGTATGAGAACCGCTGACTCACCTGGATTCTGCTCATTGTTAGCTGTCAGGTGTTCACGAGCCATTTTTTGTAGTACTTTCATAAATAAGGCAATCAGTCGGTCTATATAGCAAGGGTTATGCATGCATGCAGCCTTCAGAATCATCAGGGTGGGAAACAGTATGTTGTTGGAGTTCCCAGTTGACCTGTAGAGATATGAAAACACAGTATTTGAGAGAGAGAGAGAGAGAGAGAGCCACAAACCTATGTCTGTCTGTATGCATGCATGCATGCATGCATGCATGTATGTATGTATGCATGTATGTATGCATGTATGTATGTATGTATGTATGTATGTATGTATGTATGTATGTATGTACGTATGTATGTACGTATGTATGTACGTATGTATGTATGTATGTATGTATGTATGTGGGTAGAGAGCATACAACACTCGTAATCCTTCATGTTTGTATAATTTTTTTTCCTTTTAGACAACCTTAGATTATCTTTAGCTGAGACTGAACTAGTGAAGGATTGTCACCTCTTGAAATACCAAACCATAACTCCATCGCAACAGACAGATCACAATCACCACCACCACTTCACACACTACTTCTGATCTAGGTGCACTATTGATACCTGTACCACCAACTGCATGAATTCTTATTTCTTTATTGCCCACAAGGGGCTACACAGAGAGGGGACAAACAAGGACAGACTCGATTATACCGACCCCAATGCGTAACTGGTACTTAATTTGGCAGAATTTGAACTCAGAACGTAGCGGCAGACGAAATACCGCTAAGCATTTCGCCCCGGCGTGCTAACCATTCTGCCAGCTCGCCGCCTTCATTTCTGCCTGCTCACCAACTGCATGAATTCTGAACATCAATCAGTCAATAAAGTGTTAAAGCTAACCCCATCCCTACCCTGCTACCAAACTGGCACCCCAGCCCCCAAGAATTAACCTGTCCACACTGCACTGTACTCCACTCCACACACTGCAGCATTTTCTGGCGAGCAAGTTGAATTTTCAAGACCAAAAGTTACAGCCAAAAAATACAGGTCAACTGAGATCTGTGAAGCATTTCTTGTGGCAGTAGCACAAAAGAGTTTGACAAGTCCTCAATGAAACATGAAAAAAGGTACTGCACAATTCTAAATGTAGATACCAATACATTCCTGACACAAAAAATGTAATAAATTCTTTTTTAGTTAAAAAGAAAAAGGAAAAAAAACTCCAAAAACCCTGGTTAGGGATGTCTTACTTTTCATAATTGTTGAGTCCATCATAGACGACTTTACTGACGCATGCATACAGACACTCGAGCTCCTCGTATTTGGAAGGTACTGGGGCATTGGTTGGTTCTGTAGGGAAGATACTCATTAGACGAGACAGCAAGGAGTGAACGGCACGGATTACCTTGGGGTTTGGACATGTCAGACAGGCAGCGATCCCTCGTTGCAGAGGTTTGAAACTAGCAAGGATGTTGTCTTTTTTCTGTAAGAAACACACAAACAGGTTTGATTAGTAGATGAAGAGAAGTGAGAGAGTGGAGATGTGAAGTTTCATCTTATATCAGAGAATAGTGTGGTCAGTTATGGTAAAAAAATTGCATACAGGTATAGATGTGTGGCAAGAGGCTTGCTTTCAAACCATATGGTCCTGGGTTCACTCCCACTGAACGACACCATAGGCAAGTGTCTTCCACTATAGCTTCAGGCCAATCAAAGCCTTGCAAGTGAATTTGTGTTGTATAGTGAAACTGTACACCCCTCCCAGTAAAAAGTGGGAGTAGCCAGCCATTATAAATAGACCAGTTAGCCTAGCCAGTCGACAGGTGAAGGTCAGAAGATCGAGAGTACGAGTAAGTCGTGTCTGTGTTGATATGGTAATTATACTGTGATACTGAGTGGACATTATAACAATCCAATCCTTTTGAAGATACTAACACTGTATGACTGGGGATCGTACAGTGCCAGATAGAACCATTCTATCGACGACTTTAGAATATGACAATATCTGTCAGAGCGACAGCCGTCATGAAAAGACAGATACAACAGTGGCAAAAGACCACTTTACAACAATTTGGTAGATGGAAACTGAAAGAATCCCATTGTATGTGTGTGTGTGTGTGTGTGTGTGTGTGTGTTTGTTTTTGTGACTATGCTTGCCCTCCACCGGTGCTGGTGTGTTTACAACCCTGTAACTTAGCAGTTCAGCAAAAGTGACCAACAGAACAAGTACCAGACTTAAAAGGGAAAATAAGTACTGGGTCATTCGACTAAAAATTCTTCAAGGTGGCCACAGTCTAATGACGGAAACCAGTAAAAGATGAAAGATACCTATATACAAGAACAAAAATACTCTTAAATATATAACAAAGACTAATTCCATGAGTCACAAGTCTTAATCATCCTGAAAACATTGAATGCAAAACCAAAGTTAAGCTCCTCATAATTTCAATGTCCACTTACTATGCTCACATGGGTCAGATTGGAGTGTATCGAAGCACATTTTCTCTGGCCAAATGCCCTCCCTATCACCAACCTTCACTTGTTTCCAAGCAAGGTAATATTTCCCTATGACCAGACATGTTTTCATAGAATATTGGAAATGAATGACATTGTATGGCAGTAACAACCATTTATGATTATCAAATGATGTCAAGACAAGGAAACACTATTACACATACACACACAAAATGGGCTTCTTTCAGTTTTCATCTACCAAATCCATTTACAAGACTTTGGTTGGCCTGGGGCTACAGTAGAAGACATTTACCCAAGGTGCCATGCAGTGGGACTGAACCTAAAACTGTATAATTGGGAGCCAAACTGCTTAACCATAAAACCACACCTGCATCTTTCATAATTCACGACAATCAGAAATGTTGAAACAAGTTCCATTTATACCAGATGGAATTATTGGTGGGAAAATGTTTAATATTGATGTCAGAACATTAATTTTTACTGCAGTATGCATTATGTGAGTGTATGTGTCTGTTTGCATGCACACATACACACACACACAAATGTTCAAAACAAGGTTATATCTCTAATCAACTGCCCATACCTGCCTGACCTTTTGCAGTAGGTCTAAATCTAAGAGAATATACACAGAAGCTAAAACAAGAGTTTGAAATATATTTGAAAGTTTCCCCAATATACAAAAAAAACCTTAAAAACCTAAATTTAGACAGTGTCACGTGACAACTAGCTGGGGCTGCCTGCTGGAGCCTAGCAGCAGATATAAAAAGGGGAACTTGACACGACGATCAGTCGGACGCTGACACTCGATGCTGCATCGAAGAGGCCAGGGAATAGAAGAAGACATGCACCCAACACCAGAGCTGAAGACACCTCCAAAAGGAGGGGCCCCGCCACGTCAAAACGGTAGAGGAGTAGGGGCCAAAACCGGACGTGGTTCCTCCTGATGATGTCTTCAGCTAACTGGATCCTATAAAGGAGCTGTTGTGGTAGCAGACCACGAAACATGGTTGAAATTCCTTTCCTGGAGAAGAAATAACAGTAAAGATTTGATATTTTTTATCTAACAGACAGCAGATATCAGGAATCAACCAGACCACCAAAAAAATTAAACTTACCATAATCCCTAACAGGAAGGTCAACAATTCTAATGCTGTACAGATATTGGTGATGCCAGACTGGTTTTCAACGGTCATCAGTAATTTGTCAAACCAGGCAAGTTTTAGTTCAATGTTGGGCCACACATCTTTGTTCATGACAGTTTTCAGTAAGTTGATACATCGTCTTGAGAGGGCTTCTCCTTGAGTGGCCAAGGCAGTTGTAGATTCTGTCACCTGAAGAAATAAATGACAAAATTGTAATCAAAGTTTAAAATTTTTTTTTTTTTTTTTTAAATATGATTTTGTCCCAAATAAAGCTCGAAACCAATGCAGAGACTATGGGATAACAAAAAGGAAAAGAAGGGGCAAACAAATTCAAAAGATGTCAACTAACTGAAAGTTTAAAGGACTGAATATCATAGAAATAAAGCAGGAGTGAATTGTGACTCTCTATAACCAACTGTTCTCCCCATAAAATTTGTGGCCTGTTGTCAATATTACAAAATCAAAAAGCTTCATCATTATTTTAACATCTATTTTCCCATGCTCACATGGATTGGATGGAGTTTATTGAGGGAGATTTTTTTTACAGCTAGGGAGATTTTTTTTACAGCTAGGGACCCTTTCTGTCACCAATCCTTACCTGGTAAGCAAGGTAATATTTCCCCATGCCACACATGTTTTCACTGAATATCAGAAAGGAACGGCATCTATTTACATAATTACATAATACCAAGACATAGAGACACAAACACTCACACACACATACAGATGTGTGTGTACATATACACAGTGATCTATGTACATGATAATTATGCAAATGATCTATAAGCACAATGGTATGATGGTGACTGAGAGGGTGACCGGGACAAAGTGGTCTGTGAATATAACAATGAAGTGGACCATTCCTATAGAGAACGGAAGCAGGATACCAACTTACCTGGCAAGCTATTCGTAGAAGGAAGTTAACGACAGAATCACAGTATTGCTTATCAATCGGTTTATTCACATCGGTTTGATTACGCAGACTCTGAAATCAAGGGAAAAACATGGATAAAACTAATTAAATTCTTTCATTATGGAAACTTCAAAGCATAAATGGACAATTAGCCTTTCTACAATGAACTAATGTTACTCCTTAACAATTGTACCGCAATATTTCAAATATATATATATATATATATATATATATATATATATTTTGAAATATTGCGGTACAATTGTTAAGGAGTAACATTAGTTCATTGTAGAACTCAAACCATGTGGCTGGGAAGCAAGCTTTTTACTACACACCACGTCTGCCCCTAGTACTAAGATACCTGCGTCAATGATCCATAGAAACAAGCAGTGACAGACAGTACAAAATACATATAAAAGCTCTCGATCATATGATTCAATGGAGAGAGAGAGAGAGAGAGAGAGAGAGAGAGAGAGAGAGAAAGAAAGAGAGAGAGAAAGAGAGAGAGAGAGAGAGAGAGAGAGAGAGAGAGGGGGGAGAAATGTTATTGGTTACCTCTGATGGTAGTTGTTGGTCATCTTTGATTCTTTGCATTTCCCATTTAATTATTACTTCAGATAGCTCCACAGCCAACTTCTTGTGTTCAAATGAGTGCTGTATATTGAAATTACAACAATGAAACAAAAACAACAAACAAGGTATATGTATGGGGGCAGGGGCAGTACAGGAAATTACAAATAACAGATAATAATTGTTAAAATATGAAAGAGGTTTTTTTTTTAGGACAACTTTCAACAAAAAAAAAGAAAAAAGACACTTAGTCAATAAGTGGTTCTCAGTGAGGATGATCAACCTAACAGAAATAACAGCTAAATTCCAATTGTAACACACTGTCATCATCATGTAAGTGAAGTCCATATTCCATGGTGGCATGGCTTGGACAGTTCAACAGGATCTGACTAGCCAGTGGGCTGTGTTGAGCTCCAATGTCCACTTTAGATACTATAGTCTTAGATGTACTGTGTTTGAATAAAAAAAAAAAAAATAGCCACAGCTGGAAGACATTCGATCATGGGTCTCAGGGCCAACCAGGGGTAAATAACAAAATGTGTGTGTGTGTGTGTGTGTGTGTGTACATGTACACATCATCATCATCATCATATAACCCCCGTGTTCCATGCTGGCATGAGTTGAACAGTTTGACAGAATCTAATGGGTCTAAGAATTGCACCAGGCTCCATTGTCTACTTAGACATGGCTTCTACAGCTGGATACTCTTCCTAACACCAACCACCTTACAGAGTGGACTGGGTGCTTTTTATGTAGCACCAGCACTAATCAGGTCACCATGCAACTTGCAAGATTATGAAACCAAGAGGGTAGGGACTTTATGCTAGGAGATGAGGGTCGAGATATGAGACATAAACAATGGTAATGAAGTGTCCACGTAGCCCCTTCCCCCACCTAAAGGTACAAGGCAAGTGAAACTGAGAAGGGACAGAGGAACTAGGAGAGTGGACAGTGTTAAAAAGAGCCCCCAGGCATAGAACACAATCCAAAAATGAAATATAAGCAAGACGTAGTTTTTCAATTCATCTTCAGAAAAGTAGTAAGTCCAAACAAGACTCCAACTGTAACAACATCTTTAACACAGGGAAACATAAAATTCAGATCTACCCATGCCAGTATGGAAGGCAGACATTAAATGATGATGATGACAATGATAATCCTGTTTATAGGAGAAAAGGCTATTTGAAATTCAATGGACAGGAACACAGACTTCAAAATATTGTGAAGAAACGAGGAAAAAACTTACATTTTGTGTGAAGCCAAGTCGCTGTAAGGAACTGACCATATGCTGAATTAAATGGTGACGTACGGGGTAGTAGACTTTGTAATGACGTACCACAAGTTGTCTGTGGATTAAGAGAACAACAAGAAATAATGAGAACATGAAACCTAAATACTGATAGAAGGTTGGGAGTTGACAAAACATAATTATACCTTTCAATCAGAATAATTTTTTCTTATGTATAAAATTACAAATTTTGGGAGATGGTAGAAGACCTAGAGCAAGAAGGATCTTCACAAACATGCAGACCTTCCCTGACATTTGATTGCTCTGACTTCTACATTGCTGCACCACTAATATACATGAACCAGCAGCAGCATTTGTAATAACAGATCCTTACAACATAAAGAAGATAAGCAATAAAATAGTATACTTACAGCAAATGGACAAGTTGAGGAACTGCATGGCCTTCTTCGACAATGATTTTCTTGGTCCAGTGTGCTAACATTCCCTGGTAGTAGGGAAACAAAGATGGTGGAAAAGAAAGAAAGGAAAATCAATCAATAGAATCTACAAAAAAATCCTTTGAGTCAGGACAAAATACAAGAGAAAAGTCACCGAGAGTAAGAAAGAGACACTCAAAAAGGGACAGAATTGAAAAAAAGACAAAAAAAAAAAAAAGATGCTCAACTTACATTGCCATCCTCCATTCTTCCTGGGAAAGCTGGTGTTAAAATCTCAAGAGCTTGCCGAACTACAGCTCGAGCTTCCACTGCATGTGCTTTCAGGAGACTGTGAAACACCTGAAATAGCAAGAAACAATTGAAATAGATTACCTATTTGTCTGTTTGCACCCCCCAGGTTTCTTTAACACCTGTTCATCCTCCCCCACCTTTTCACTTCTAATAAGGACATTGTTAACATTAGTGTTGTGGAGGTGAGTTGTTTGAAAGAAAAGAAAAATTAAGAACTTACTTGCAAGACAATTCTTTTATGAATGGCAAATTTGGCTATGATATGGGCTAACAGCAAGTGTCCATGGTATTTGTTGGCTGGGTCAACACAGTTGCGGGGCAACAATGAAGGCCATGCAAATGTCATAAGGCGCCGTAACTTATTGCCCTGTTTCCTGTAGAGAATAGACAAAGTTGAATTGATAGAGTTAGTCAAGTAATTCTCTATCTATTTCTCATTCGTAATCTCTTTCACTCGTCTCTCACTTACTTGTTTGCTCCCTCAAACAATCAATCTTTCTGATACACAACACAGAGTGAAAGAAAATTACAGAAGAAAATTAAGAGAGAGGGAGAGAGAAAGACTCAAAGAGATAGCAATAAATAACAACAAGGGAAAGGGAGTCCAGAGTAGAAATAGAGAGGAATAGAATACGAAGTGCTTTTTTATATGGCACCAGTACTGGGGTTGATGTAAGCCTTGTCCCCCAAAACTCCAGGCTTTGTACTTATAGTAGAAAGAAATGTTACTATCAACTATTATTACAAGCCAATCAGAGAGCCTCTACTCGATCACTCAATCTTCTAGGACTAGCATTTAAATTGCTTTTAAACGACATGCTACTATTTTAAAAAACAAAGGAGGTATAGGACAACATAGTTCCAGACAAACAAAATGATATATATCATCAACATCATTTAACATCCGTTATTCATGCTGGTGGCATGGTTGGGATGGTTTAACTAGAGCTGGCAAGCTGAAGAGCCACATTAGGCTCCAGTCTAATTTGGCAGGGTTTCTAGGACTGGATGTCCTTCCTAAGGCCAACAACTTTACAGAGTGTACTGGGTGTTCTTTACATTGCACCAGCACTTTTTAAGAGGCACTGTAGTTTTAGGTGATATTATGTGACACCGGGAAGAGTGCTTTTGACTTGGCACTGGAACACGCCTCTTGCAGGTGAATTCTCTTCACCAAGGGGACCAGCCTTAACACTTCTGCTGTGGAGCACAGGTCTTCTCATATACACAGACACACACACACACACAAATACACATATACATACGAAGGAGGAACAGAAAGAGAGAGCGGGTATAAAGAGTGTGTACTTACTTATTAGCAGCATCATGGATGTGTGGAGAAGCTTGTTCAACAAGAAGTGAGGAAAACTGGAGCAGGAGGATTCTGACAGCATCGGAGGTGCCGAATGGATTCTCCGGATCAATGACACGGTTAATGAAAACACTGATAACATTATCAGAGTTATCTTGATCCGGGCTGGGAGGTCCCCCTATCAGGGCCTCATCTTCACCGTGTTCGAAGGCGTGTTGGAAACAGGGAATGATAATGTACTGCAGGATCTGGAAATAGATGAGACACACATATTGCTATACAGAGTGTAGGGAATTAATATATGTAGGGAGACTATCAGTGACTGAGTAATGACACACAGACATGTGAACATTTGTACTTCAATACTGACACGTATGTAGGCATGTGTACATTTATTTAAACACACCCGCACACGCACACAGTAAATAGGTAAATGGACCTTTGTCAGTTTTGCCAATGATATTCAGTAATTTAATCAACTGAATGAAACTGGATGGATAGACACTATGGGAGTCTGTTAGATGCTTGTTACTTGATGTATTGTGCTCATTCACCCTCAGAATAACATTAAGGACCACACATGTCTGTGGAATACTCAGCCACATCATCATCATCACCATTTGAATGTCCACTTTCGCATGCGTGTATGGGTCAGACGGAATTTGGTGAAGCAGATTTTGAATGGCTGGATGCCCTTCAGGCGTGGCTGTGAGTTTAATAAGTTTCCTTCTCAATCACATGGATCACAGGTTCAGCCTCACTGTGTGGCACCTGGGGCACACGTTTTCTACTCTAGCTCCAGGCTGACCAAAGCATTATGAATGGATTTGATAAATAGAAACTGAAACAAGCCAATCATGTGTGTGTTTCCTTGCCTGGATACTGTTTCATCAACATCATCATCAATATTTAATGTCCTTTTCCATGTTGGCATGAGTTGGATGGCTTGATAGGATCTGACAGGGACAGGGGCTGCACCAGGTTCCATAGTCTGTTCTAGTTTGGTTTCTACGGCTGGATGCCCTTCCTAATGCCAACCACTTTATAGAGTGTACCGGGTGCATTTTATGTGGCACCAGCACCCACACCAATGCTTTTTACATGGTATCTTGGTTTTAGGATCTCACATTGATACTTGTAAATGAGCATCGCCATCATACAAGCGGTATCCTTCATTTCCAATCTTCCATGTCTGGCCATAGGAAATTTAACCTTGCTCAGTAAAAGGTGAGGGTTGGTGACAGGAAGGGCATCCAGCCATAGAAAATCTGCTTCACCAAATTCTGTCTGACCCACACAAGCTTGCAAAAGTGGACATTCAAATGGTGATGCTGATGATGATGATGTGGCTGAGTATTCCACAGACATGTGCCTTAATGTAATTCTGAGGAAAAATCAGCACAACATATCAAGCGACAAGCATCTAACAGACTCCCATAGTGCCTATCCACCCAGTTTCATTCACAAAGCTTAGGGAACTCGAAGTTTTATGGTAAATGAGAGTAGCCTGAGATGCCACAGTGAGATCAAACCCAACATCATGATTGTGCAGCAAACATCCTAACCATTTGGCCTTGTATACATAACTAGAAGTATGCTTTCAGTGACACATGCATATCCACAGAACGACACATCCCCACATAGACACATACACACATAGAATTATGCTCACAGATACACGCACAGACATGTATATTAATACCAACAAGCACCAAGACACAGACATACTTAGACATACCCCCACACACACACTAACACACAAATGCATATATACCTAGATATACACCCCTATGCACTCACACATATACACCTAGATATATACCAACATATTCACACATACATACTCAGATATACACCCACACATACATATCTGGAGACATGCCCACATACACTCAAAGACACACATTCCTAGACACATACAGATATACATGCCTAAGTACTTACCCACACCCATCATTTCTGACTCACCATCTTGTTAAATGTTCAACACTTTAGCATTCAGATTACCTTGTCAAATCTAATGCTTATTTATTCACATTGCTTTTAATTAATCATGCATTGTCTAATAGCTTCAAGATTTCAATGATCTGATTGTTTATCCTCAGAATGACATTGAAAGGTATGTGTGAGAGGCCAGATCTGGCCTGTCTGAATAGAAAACAGGTAGAAAATTTAGCAAGATACAGCCAGTTTAAATGCTACTGGGTGGAGTGATGAGAACAAGACATACGTGAAACAGTTTGGTACATTTAAGTAGCTGGTGGTGTTGTCATAGAGGTGGTGGTGTAATGGAATGGCTAAAGACAGCAAAGATAGGAAAATATCGTGTGTGTGTGTGTGTGTGTGTGTGTGTGTGTGTGTGTGTGTGTAGCGGTGGCAATGAGGTTCTTAGAGATGGATAAACTGACACACACATTGTCCGATATTTGGATACACATATATACTTAAAAAGAAAAAAACAGGATGAGAACAAACCTTGGCTTTCAATTCTTGGGGGCAGTTCTTCAAATGGAAGACATCGACAAACTTAAAAAAAGCATCTCGCTTCCATTCTACAGGATAGGTCTGTGAATATTATAAGACAGAAACAATTTTTTAAAATAAAAAAAAATAAACAAATTTCTTTATAAATAAAAAGCCAAGAATCTAAATAGGCAAAGACATGGCTATGTGCTTTCAGGTTCACTCCCACTGCATGGCACCTCAAGCAGCTACATTTTACTCTAATCCTGGGTCAACCATTGCTTTGTGAGTGAATCTAGCAAACAGAAACTGTGTGGAAGCCTCAAGTACATTGGTAACGTCATAAAAATTTAGAAACTTCAAGGACATTAAATCATTTTTGGAATGGTGAATCTTGAAAGCTGTCCTTGGGACAGGCAACCTTCAGCTTGGTCTGTCCAAAAGGGATTTTTAACCCAATATTTCCAGGTTAGTATAGCTTTATCTGCTTCTTGATTAACTTTTCAATATATATACATATATACACACACATATGCGCATGCGCATGCATACACACTCATCGATCATGTATGATCGTGGGATAGCACCTAGAAAGTTCCCCTCCGAGGCACAACTCCAGGCAAGTTTGTATATGGAAGACCAGCAGTCGCCCATGCATACCAGACCCTGCCTCTCCATGCCATGAATGTTATCTAAGGGAAAGGCAAAGGCCGATACAGCTTGGCACCAGTGACGTCGCAACTCATTTCTACAGCTGAGTGAACTGAAGCAACAGGAAATAAAGTGTCTCGCTCAAGAACACAACACACAGCCCGGTCCAGGAATCGAACTCACGACCTCGTGATTATGAGCCTGACACTCTATCCAACATCTATATATATGTGTGTATCTCTTTGTGCCTGTATTTCTTCTCCTACTCCATCTGCATGACAACCAGTGTGTCAGGCAAAAGAGATCAGGCTTAAAAATACTTAAAATTACTGGGGCTGACCTGTTTGAGTAAAACCTTTCAAGATGGCGCCACAGCTTGTTTAACGACTGAAATAAAGAACCCTCCGCCATGTTTTATCACACAACTAATTCATATATCCCTCTTGGTGTGCTTTCACATTGGATCTGTTTTGAAGAGACACAAGGCCCTACCCTTATCTAATGATGTGAGGAGGAGAAGTTTCATTAAAAAATTTACTAACCGCAGCAACAACATCATCTAGAAAGTCCTTTACAAACTGAAACTGTGGAATGTACCGGTTGATGAAGCATCTTAATATCTGGAAGAGGAGGTCAATTTCCTTGGTGTGATGTCTGAAATATAAGCATTGACAGAATGAAACAATTGGACACAGGTATTTGGATGCTGACAATTTGGTATGGCTGACTGGACATTCAGTTTATGGCACTGGAGACTATCACTCACACACACACATGCAGAAATATATAGAGACAATGAGAATAGCCAAAGACTTAGGAGTGAAATTCACTCCCAGCAAAATGGTATGGAAACCTGCTCAAAAAACTGCTCCTGTTTTTGGGTGATAGAATTAATCTGTCCACTGATTTATCACCACTATCTGGTCCTTGGAGGTCTTTAGCAGAGTCTGAACTGCTGTAAATATCTAGGAGCAGGCTTCTTTCCACCCATCAGTCACTAATATTATCACTAACTCGTGGATGTAATATGCCAAAGCTGTGAACACAACATGTAACTGATACATGGACGGTGATTCTGATAGACAACACATGGACGGTGATTCTGATAGACAACACATGGACGTTGATTCTGACAGACAATATGTGACTGACACATGGATGTTGATTCTGACAGCATAGAAATTCACAAGGAGACATTGTACTGCAGACTAATCCAACCTGTACCAACACTGGAGAAAAAAAATGTTATAACATGACTGAAGCAGATCACTTACTTGAAGTATGTTAAAAGACATCGAACTAAGAGAGCTGGTTCTTGCCAGTGAATGTAGTCCAAATTGTCCTGCAAACAAACACAACTATTATACAGATTGAAACCAACAACATTTAAAAAGCACTTTTTAAAAACTGGTTATAAAGTATTTATTACACAAAACCGCTAATGTTATAATATATCTGTTAAATAAAATAATTATATAAAATATTTTACAAAACAAAATTCTTATGTGAATTACTTATGAAATAAAATGTTTATTTTATAAAAAAGTGATAAATTTTGGTATGTATGCTGATGAATACTCTTAACTCAGGGAGTTTCAATGAAAAATTCTTCAGGTAGCGTTATACATAGGAGTAAATGAGTCTACAAGAGCCTGTTTCCAAATTTATCATTTAACGTCCAGCTTCCAAGTTGGCATAAATCGGATGGTTCAATAGGATCTGACAAGCCAGTGGACAGTATCAAGATCCATTAACTGTTTTGGCACAGTTTCTATGGTTGGATGCCCTTAATGCCAACCATTTTAAAGAGTTGACTCAGCACTGCAACAGCCATCAGTATTGCCATGAACCAGCAGAAGATCCTCTCCATGGTCACTCAACCTGCATGAAACAACAGCTAAATCACTAAAATCGAGTTATTTTATTCATTTTTCATTTTACTGAGAAAATGATTATTGAAGTTTTGTACATTTTGATAATTGTCAAGTTTGTGGAATACAGGCTATAGGCTGCAGGTGAGTGAGTGGTGGGTGGTGTCTTTCTCAATCGACAGAGAATAACAAGAATTAGAACAATCAGAAAACCTGATAAGGGAATGTTATCCATGTATTTAAGGAATACTCAGTGGAATACTAAAAACCAATCTCAGAAATAAAAGAGAAATGGAAGTTTTGAAATACTTACAATTTTTTTATGTTTTTCCTGAAAACTATCTGATGTCCAAATCATTCTTAACTTGGCCACCTTTTAAAGAAAGAATAATAGGAGTGGATTAAACATTTTGGATACACATGTACACTTAACAGAAAATGTCAGTGTAGTTATGTGATTGTAGGGTCCAGATAACTAAGGGGTCGTACTCTTTGTCTGATTTAACATCACCATGAGCTGGCCCCTAGATACCTCTAGTGAAGTTCAGTCTGTTGCAAACATTCAGTCTAAGTATTTGATCTGAGGATGTGATGTTTTTATAATTTTGTAATTCTAAGTCCCTTTCTCACACCAGTTTCATACAAAGAAAAAAAATGGGATTGGATGAACCAGTACCAAATCAGAAAATACTTGCCCAAGGTACCATGCAGTGGGACTGAAAACCACATGCTTGTGAAGTGAAATCCTTAACCAGACTGCCAAACCTGCAGCTCCAAAATGAGCTCTGGAGGCAATAAAGGGCTAAGTCAACCTTATAAAATTTCGACTTAACAAGATTGCAGGACACTAATTAACAAATTGATAAGGTATCCAAATCTAGTTTCTATCTCCACACCATTCCATAGCCATATCATACCACATTTAAACAGTTACTCAGTGAAAGGTTGTAGAGATGCTAAAGTGTAGAGTCCATAGACAGAATTGATTGGAAATGTCAACTGATTGATGAATACTTAATGGTGTTTCTAAGGTGATTAAATCATTTTGAAAATGAAAGACAATAATTACTGGTGAAATAAGAGACAGTAAAGGCTTTTGAGAAGGAGAAAGAGGTGAAAAGAAAGGACAGTGAGGAAGAAATGATAGATGAGGAGGAGGAGAAAGGCAACAGTTATTGCTAAAATATAATGATGAGGATTATGAGATGAAATAATGGTGATAGTTGGTGCTGAAATGAGATGAGGACAACAGCCATAGCTGAAACAAGATGACAAACAACAGTTTTTAGAAGAAACGAGGAGCAGCAACAGCAAGAACAGTGGCTTTTGCTAAAAACAAATGTAAACCTAGAACAGAAATGAGAAATAAATACTTACAGCTAAGACTTGGTCTGACAACCATGTTTCATTCATTTCTACTAAAAGACTAATCAACCTTATTGCCTGGAATTGCATTTCTGCTTTGATGTCTTGTGCATGTTGCATATCTTGTGCATTCTGTAAAAAAAACAAAACAGAACATGAATCATAGCAATGCAAACAACTGTAAGGCAGGAGAGACAAAACATTTCACTAATATTTTGGTAGTGGTGGGGATTTGATATTTTTAAGTTTAAGGACCAATGCATTCTGCATTTGGCTATAAACACATGGATAATGTGAAAAATTATTTTCACTAATGGTTGCAAAAGCAGGTGTAATCCAAATATACAGATCAATTTGTATCTATTAAATCTATGGACCAACTTGTTCTTATATCAAATATATAGAATGCACTCAGAAAAAATCTGCAAAAACAGCAACAACAAGAAAAATCATTTCTTTTACAATACAATAATCCCTCGCCATATTGTTGTTCACCCATCACGGTTTATTATTTAAGCTTACAACGATTCCTTCGTGGTGTTGTTTTGCATTTATAATAAAATATATATATGCAAATTATAAAAATAATTATAAAAATATATACAGTACAACATTGTTTCTACTTCGTGGATTTTCACTTATCGTGGGGGGAGGGGCCTTGGGATGATAGTTGAGGGATTACTATATTCAAGAAACCATATATAGTGTTACAGTGTTTTGAGACTGGCATTTCTTGGTAAACATTTCAATACCAAATCACATGAATCTACTTTTAGTTTCATGATACAAAATGTTTTAAATTGTTCATATTTAACCGTTTGGCTGCATAATTAAATTTCATGGACATTCCCCTTAATGATGGTAATTATCCCTCAAAAAATAGAAATGATAATTTCTGCATCTAAAAAAACTTTTTTGGCATCTCCTGTAAATATAGTTTCCATATCCACCACTGAAAATACTTGAATTCTTGCTCTATAAAAAGATGTTCGATGATGTGAAAATATTTAGAAAATCTGAAAAACTGTCTTTCATAAAAAGTGTCACAAGGGGTGTCTCCATTTCTTGTAGCATAAGAAGAGGTTTTTTTTCAAAGCCATGGAATATAATTGCTTTCCACAGTTAATGATAATTGAATTTTGAGTGGATATACCCAGGCTGGTGGACTGATGGAACTGTAAGAACACTGGATTGGATGTCTTATGGTATTCGTTGTCTCTTTGCACTCTAAATTCAAATCCTGTCCAGGTCTACTTAGGTGGTAGGTTTAATTCATTGCACAGTTTAACACCATCACCTGGCCATATGGCACCTTTAACGAAGCCCACATTCATCCATGTCAGTGACCAGGTTACAGTTGTGCAATGAAAATTTTGACTCATTATGTAATAAATTTAAAGTGAATTTAGCAGCTCTGTGCATTGTTTAACTGGAAGTGCATGACATAGTGGTTAGGGTGTTGCACTCACAATGGTAAGATTATGGTTTCAATTCCTGGATGAGGCAGCAAATTGTACTCTTGAGTAAAACACTTCACATTGCTTAGGTCCATCCAGCTGTAAATGAATTCCAGCAATAGGTAGGAAATTAATCCTGTGATGGCCTGATGTCCTGTTCAGTATTGTAATCCCAGTCATATGCTATGGAAACTGGGTTAATCACCAGCCTTATCAATCTTGGGGCTCATGACATATCTAAGTATGTTATTAAATGACTCTACCACCATGTAGTTGCTTCAGTTTCAGATCAAGTACAACTCCATCTAAATTTTTTTTTTTTTGTTCAGTTTTGCTTAAAATACCAATAAAGAAAGGAATTTTTAATTTTATCAAATCTCTCAAAATTAATTGAAACATACAGAAATTTGGTTTTGAAAAGGTTAACAAGAATGACCAAATTGTCATCTGAGGCTGAATTTAGCAAAACAACCCATCAGGCTCAACAAATGTATTAAAGTTCGATACAAATAGCTACAGTGTAATATAATAATTTCAATAGTCCCTAATCCACCGTTCTTTAGATTTTGACATCAACATTAGTAGGTTGTGTGCGGGGCTAGGAGGGTTCAAATAAAGGACTTCATAATGGAATAAGATACCTGAATGTTCTTGAGAGCCATGGTGACTAGTCTCATTGGGTTGGCCATGATTACATCTCGGATCACCTGAGCATCTTTATGTTTCACAATAAACTGTAATAGATAAATAATTCAAAAACAAATAAACAAGACCAACTAACATGAAAAGGTGTGACCCTCACCTCTAACCAAACAACAGTTTGGTATAAGTGAAGGAAAAATGATGGCTGTAAAAATGGAAATATGTGGAACAGGAAAGGAAATGGAAGAGAAACTTACCTCTAAATATCTCGTCCATTGTTGGTCAATAATTGTGTTGTCATTGAGGAACAATTCTACAGTTGGTCCTGGGAAACGAAGTAGGAACTTCAAGAGGGGTTCTCTAAATGGACTGCCAGCCTGTGCAAAAGAGATAGATGAAGTTTTATTTGATAATTCCTTCACAATATATAGATATAATAGACAGCAGGACAGGACATTCGGCAACATACGTTATGCTTTGCATAGCTTAGTTGAAAGTGAGACTCCAAGACAGATGCAATGGGGAGATGGAGGACGAAACCCTGAATCCATTTACCAAATTTGACTTAGAAGATATTAGCAATCATCTGAGGCTATCATAGATGGCATCTGCCTAAGGAATCACCTAGCAAGATCAAATCCAAAACATTGTGGTTACTAGCTATGCTTAAGCTCATTAAGAAGACTTTCCTCAACCACTACAAGACATTTAACCCACCATTCTATTATTGTTGCGACTTCACTTCTATTTCTTCAGCCAAAAAAGAATACAAAAATGTAAGGTAAAAAAAAAGGTGGAGCTAAAACCACAGCTGATATTCAAAAGAGAAAGTTGTTTGGCACTCCGTCGCTTACGACGTTGAGGGTTCCAGTTGATCCGATCAACGGAACAGCCTGCTCGTGAGATTAACGTGCAAGTGGCTGAGCACTCCACAGACACGTGTACCCTTAACGTAGTTCTCGGAGATATTCAGCGTGACACAGTGTGACAAGGCTGACCCTTTGAATTACAGGCACAACAGGAAGTAAGAGTGAAAGCTGTGGTGGAAGAGTACAGCAGGGTTCACCACCATCCCCTGTTGGAGCCTCGTGGAGCTTTAGGTGTTTTCCCTCAATAAACACTCACAACGCCCGGTCTGGGGATTGAAACCGCGATCCTATGACCACGAGTCCGCTGCCCTAACCACTGGGCCATTGCGCCTCCACAAAAAAAAAAAAAAAGAGAGAAAGTAATAGTGTACTTACCTCCATAAATAGGGCCTTTTCTGTTTGGAAAATTAGTCTCGTTAGGGGTTCAATAATCTTCTGGGTTGCAGTTGGCACTAAGTGAAAGATGTTGATAATGGCAGCACAAATTTTCAATTCCTGCAATGAGAATGACAGATTTATGACAAAAGATGACATGGTCATAACTGGAATGTCTTTAACCATAAGTATGGTCAATCAAGGTGGACCTGATCAAGCAGACTTATGCAACAACTACTACAACAACTAGGCAATAAGGGTGCTTCATATGTGACTGCTTGGTCTGCTAGAAAAAGCAATGAAATCACACACTATTATCTATTGAAAAAAAGGGAGGACATTGCACACAGGACTGGGCAACAAAAATTGACTTTTAAATCTTACCTGAGACAAGACTTGACCGTTATTTCGTTGTTGACCACTTTTTTGGTTTGAGATCGCCACTTCCATGAATTTCTTCAGATGTGTCTAAAAAGAAATGTTGGAATTATCAAAAAAGCAAAACACATGCATGAAGTGGGTTAGTGTCAGATTTTGTTCAGTGATATAACTGGAAGTTATCAAGAACCAGTGTCAACTTTTGCTCTATGATGTAATAGTAGATATAGTTAAACATGTTCAAGTACTGTTCTGTTATATTCTATGACGCAATGAAAGACAGAGCAAACTAGTGCTAGCCTTTGTGCCGTGACGTGATTGATTGAAGATACACTGAGGCAGTGGGTTGACTTACCAATAATTGTTCAAGAAGTTTCTCTTTAAAAGTGTGTGGGAAGAGTTGGGTGAGGCTAGTGAGACGCTGTATCACATTTAAGTTGAGGTTGCGGTAGTCACCGAGCAAGCCGAGAAGGGGTCGCATGTCGCCGTGAACCATTTCCATATCAATGTTGAAGCCAGAGATAAACTGGTGGTGAGAAACAGAAATTAGATTACAACAGGTTCAAATCACATGTACAACACACACAATACAGAAAACAAAGACACAAACATGCAGAGGCAGAATACACACACGGCATTCATAGGCATAAATCACACATACAACACATAAAGATACATAACAATGAGCAGTAATATGCGTATGTATATGTATATATATATTATATATATCTCATATATATATATATCCTTATCATTTAACATCAAGCAGTAGCAGGGAGGACAAATGCAGACACAAAGACATATATACAGAAAAAAAGTCAAGGTAGAAAGTGCTAAAATAATTTTATAAAAAACATTTCAGTACTGGTTTCAGTCATTGGTTGGCCCAAAGCTATAGTGGAAGATACTTTCCCAAAGTGCCATGCAGTGGGACTGAACATGGAACCATGTGGCTGGGAAGCAAACTTCTAACCTCACAGCCATATAAATGTAGGAGTAATTAAAATAAATACAAGTTTATATCATTTGCTCCCTACATATGTGTCATTGGTGTGGTTCTCTGCAACCTATGCATTGAATGCTCGAAGTGCAGCAGGATGCTGAACCACAATAGATCATCGGGGGAACAATTTACAGCATTATGTTCCCACCAAAGTTTGCAGGATGTCCTCGTCGAGCTCTACATATCTTCCAGGATGAGGCTCGCCTTCGAGGCTGTAGTTTCCGGTTCAAAATTTCTGGAACCACCATTGACACTGGCTTACACTTATTGTCTAATCTCCATACACTGCATTAATATTCCTTGCACTTTCCATTGCGTTGTTGCCTTTATTGAACTCATAAAGCAAAATATGCCGAATATGCTCCTTTGTCACTTCCATTATAGCTTTGAAAAAATAACTTAAAATCGAACTGCACTCATCAAAACTTGCGCTAAGAATAAGTACAAAGTAAAATTACTACCTGCTTTTATAGCAAGTTGATGCAGGTAGTCTATCCTGTCCCCCTCTGACTTTTAGTTCATGCAATTGAAAAAACTGCATTATTTATGGGATGACCCAATATATATATGCATACGCATACAATAATGATGATAATGTACAATGATTGTATATGCAAAAGTGGATACATAGCTTAATACATATGTAGCTTGATACATTATGTGCATGCTTATATACATACATACACGTCCGTATACATTTACATACACTCACACACACCTATATACATACCTTTCTCATACACTCATGAGCTGCCTGTTGCAGTTCTGTATTGCTGCTGTCTAATGCTTTGTAAAGCAAGTGGAAGATTTTTTCTCGACTCGGTTGGATATAATGGCACGCAGCTAAGGCTCCTATAAAACACACAGATACAGAGATATTAAAAGGAACAGAACATATTTAGTATTCAGCTGCTACTAACTACCAAAGCAGCTGCATCTTGAGAAAACAAGGAAGCCTCTACATGGTTACTTGACCTGCTAGATACAACAGCAAAATGGCACCCTCAAATCATACACTGTTGTCATAAAAAAATGGGAGTATAATGTAGTTTCAGTTACATTGTGTTTGGAAAATATACAGGATGGTCACTATTGGAATGTCTCTGACTGACATGGGCTAAAAACAACAACTATATCATTAGCTGAATCACATCATCATTTATCATTTAACGTGAGAAGTGATTTGCATATGATTAGCATTCCAGAAGATATGTTACTTACGTAAAGTACTCTTGCGGAGTGGAACTAAGTTGGAAATATTCTTGTAACAGGCCATCTTCATCAGAGCAGAATCTTCAGCATTTGAAAGATTCAAGAGCTGACAATAACAAAAAATTGAGAATCAATTAAAATACATTTCAAAGACAGACAATTGAAAACACAATGATGGGGAAACAGAGAGTAACAAAGTAACAGAAAAGAAGAAAAATATATATGGAAAGAGTCAAAAATACAAAGAGAAGAAAAATATATATGGAAAGAGTCAAAAATACAAAGAGAAGAAAAATATATATGGAAAGAGTCAAAAATACAAAGAGAAGAAAAGCTGAAGGATAAACAAGAGCATACCTCAGCAAAAAAGACCTTGTGTTCCATTTTCAAGAGATCTATGGTAAAAAGTCTCGGCTGTAGAGTTGTACAGAACGTGCTCCCTTCCTAGAAAATAGGATTAAAACACATTCAACTTCAAGACAACAGGCGGCATTTATACAGTCTTGTCAATAGTTTTCTACCACCAATATTTCAAAAGACTTTTGTCATATTCTTCATTTTACTGGAACCACAGTGGAATATTAATATTAATAATAACGATAATAATCTATTCTGATTCAGCACAATGGTCTTACAGAAAGAGAAAATTTTCAGAAATCAGATGAAATACAGATCAATTAGCAGAAATAAACCTAGTGGTTCACTGTCAAATTTGTCATTGTCACACTTAGCTTTATTAAAGTCAGCTACAATTTCATTATCTTCAGTCTTGATAATATTGTCAACTTCAATTTCACCATAGTCAACAATACATGAAAAGAGAGATAGAGAGAGAGAGACGCTGAACTGACCATCAATCCAATCTGAACATGCGCTGGCTGATGGTGCAGAAGATGCTTCTTGGGGGGGATCATATCCTGCATAACCTCTTTGTGCGGCTCCATTATGTCGGTAACTGTTTTGCCGGTTGTCTCCGCCAATACTTCTAAAGCATTCATTGCCTAGCAATAAGAAAATAAAATGTCCACACAAAATTAGACATCGTTAATACAATTACAATTGCTCTAAGTATTAAATTTCATCTTTAGATATGATAGAATTTATTACAATATTTATGTCTACTCTATGTTTCAATCCCACTGATTACTGGTTGTTCTCATGTATCTTATTCCTGGATGCGTACATCAATGCCAGACTGGATTCAAGCTCTAAATTTTATCCATGAGGATACTGATACATGGATATGCATCAGCGATCTTGTAGATAAGAATAATGTAACTCTTTGATTAGATATAAGCATTCCTAGTTTGGATCCAGTCTAGTACTGTGTGAACTCAATGTGTTGCCTTGTTTGACATCATGGATACATACAGCAAAGTTCACTCTTTAGCAAGCATTTGAGCCAGGTTTATGATTTGAGGATAATTCCAGCCTTCTTCCCGTCAATCTTGAAACTTCAGAAAAACAGAGGCTCATGGGTACTGAGCTTCCTACTCTATGTGGAGTTTAAAAAGAAAATATGACACCTAATGATGAAATGAAATTAAACCAATTGAAACAGTGTGGATGCAAATATTGATAACTCTTTTATTGCTGGAGATGAAGTTAATAGTTAAAACAATTATAATTTTGTCTTTGGAACTTTATCTTCCAAGATGAGAGATTTAATTTGACTTTTTAAAGAATTAAACATATGAAAAAGGGACAGATATAGCACAGTGTGATAAAACAATATCAAATCTAATGGAAGTAGTAGAATATTATAGATCAATCCAAGAAGTTTGAGTTAAATATATTATCAAACATCATGTTAGATCATGACTTCAACCAACACTTAACTGACACAATACATTACCAATGTGTGGGGCACTTCTCTACACAACTGCCATCCTCTGCATGCATCACACACCCATAGCAGAGCAGTCTTCTCCTTTTCAGACTGCATCTGAATCTTGTTATAATTCAGTATAATTCCTCAACATTATACATCTAGTTGAGTATACTGGTTTCATCATCATCATCGTTTTAACATTTTCCATGTTAGCATGGATTGAATGGTTTGACTGAGGTCTAGAGAACCAGCGGCTGCACCAGGCTCCAATCTGATCTGGCAATGTTTCTACAGTTGGCTGCTCTTCCTAATGCCAACCACTCCAAGAGCATAGCGAGTGCTTTATACATGCCACCAGCACAGGAGCCAGTCAGGCAAGCCTGGCATCGATCATGTTCGGATAGTGCTTTTTACATACCACCGGCACTGGGGCCAGTCAGCGGGTACTGGCATTGGCTACATTCGGATGGTGCTTTTTACATTCCACTGGCATTGACCGCATTCGGATGGTGCTTTTTACATGCACTGGCACAGGAGCCAGTCAGAGGGCACTGGCCACAGCTACAATATTGGTTTTACTTGACTCAACAGGTTTTCTCAAGCATACCACATCGCACAACGCATCAGGGGTACTCTTAACTGGGCTGGACATATGTGGCTGCAATCTAACTTTAGTTGCCGGGTCTTCTCAATCACAGCATTTCTCCAAAGGTATCGGTCACTTGTCATTACCTCTGTGAGGCCCAGTGTTTGAAGGTCATGCTTCACCACCTCATCCCATAGGTACTTTTTACGTGATGCTGGCAATTGTTAGATTATTTTTTAAAAAAGCCATTCATGTGTGCTCAACCCAAAACATAAAAGAGGTTGCCTGATCTTAGTTGTCTCTTTACTAAGATATGTGAAGAAGTCGCAGCTTTCCCTATAACAAGGTATTTGGAGAGGCCCCTCAATGTACCCACCCACTTATTAAGGTCCTTCAAGAGGTCACTCCAATCTTACCTGCTCTCTTATCAAGGTATTTGAAGAGGTCACCTGCCGTACAAGCTCCAAGGTGACATCGTGGAAAGACTGTTTCTGAACTGCAAGGAGATCATTTGTTGCATCTGGAATCTCTTTGGCACAAAGAATCAACATATTCTTCATGTTATTTTTGGCCAAGTCTATTGCCCCACTTGATACCTGCAAAAAGGGAAAAAAAAACAACACCAAAACATAAATTTTACATGTTAAAAGAGAGATGGCTTTTGTACTTGTTATTCTTGTTATTCTGTTGTTTAACCCCAGGTCAAATCTGACTTATCAGCCTCAGCAACTCATCTTTTTTTTTTTTTTTTTTTTTTTTTTTTTTTAAATTCAGACACACTAAATCTGTATCTAGGACTGCATTGGTTTCATAACCTAAATTTATCATTTCTTTTATAAAATAGACCCCAGTACTAACTTTTTTGAAGCCTGGTATTTATTCTATCAGTTTCATTTGCTGAACCACTGGGTTACAGGGACATAAACACACCAACACCAGTTGTGAAGCAGGGGGGGGGCAAAAAAAAAACACACACACACGACAGGCTTCTTTCAGTTTCCATCTACCAAATCCACTAACAAGACTTTGGTCGACCTGGGACTGAAGTAGAAGACACTTGCCCAAAGTGCGACTGAACCCAGAACCATGTGGTTGGGAAGCAAACTTCTTATGACACAGCCATACCCACAATTATATTATGTTTGAAAAAACAAAGAAGGGATGTTCATGAATGGAATGTCTTAGATGAAAAACCTGCTTGATAAGGACTGATGCGAGTTAAAATGAAACACAACAACCATTTCCAAAATGTAATCAATAAATTCTAAAGCATTCAGTTACTTAGGTTGCAGAGGACATGAAACAAAGGATGAAGACTAAAACATCATTTACAAATGTTAAAGTATACTTTAAGTCTTTCTCACCTCACCAGTAAGGTCCAACATGACAAAAAGTAAAGCTTTCAGAAATACAAATTGATGTTGTAGAACCCACTTCTTTGGCATATGTTCATAGAGGACTTTAATTGCTTGACACCTGCAATATTGATGAGAGAAACGAGATGGTTAAAACATGATAGATAAAAATACACACACACACAGAGTTGTCGCAATCGTCACTGTTTTAACATCCATTTTACCATGGTCACACTAGTCAGCCAGATTTTCTCCAGTCAGACGTCGTTCCTGTTACTAACCCTTACCTGCTTCCAAGTAATGTTTCCCCAAGACTAGACATGTTTTTATGGAGGATAGAAAACAAATGACACCCCTTACATGGTGGTGACACTTATTTACAACTATTATGTCATATCAAGGCAAGAAGACACGTATTCATATATACATATCACACTATCATCATTTTAGTGTCCACTTTTCCATGCTGGCATGGGTTGCATGGAATTTGCTAAGGTAAATTTTCTACGAGCAAATGTCTTTCTTGTTGCCAACCCGGTGGAATTTGAACTCAGAACATAGCAGCAGATGAAATACCGCTGAGCATTTCACCCGGCATGCTAATGTTTCTGCCAGCTCACTGCCTGCTTTATTTTATTGAATCTATCATACATACATACATACATGCACACGAGAGGCTGCTGAAAAGTTCCTGGCTTTAATGGTATTGCAAAAGGCCTAGTTGGAGGCCCAAACTTCCAAGTTCTTTCACAGGGCTTAGAAAAACCGAAGGACTGCTGCAATAAGTGAGTGAATATGAGAGGGAAATGTGTTGAATAAAATCATAATTAACTGAGCCTCCTATATTTTTCTTTTACTCAAAGCCAGGAACTTTATACCACCCCATCACATTATATATATATATATATATATATATATATATAGAAGGGTGAGTCAAAAAGTAATGCCATTTTGTTTAGGACAGGTGTAATTACCAGCACAGGAACATGTATCAAAATGACGCTGGTCTTCTGTGCATCACATCCCTACTTCTCAACATGGTCACCATTTCTGTCAATAGCAATGTTCCACCTTCGAATGGGAGGATGTAATATCTCTGCCCCGTAAAATTCTGTTGACTGTTCTTTGAACCACTTCTTCACTACAATTTTCACTACCTCGTCACTGGAATAATGTTTGCCTCTCAAACCCTCTTTCATGGGGCCGAAGAGATGATAGCCTGAAGGCACTAAATTATTCCAGTGATGAGGAAGTGAAAACTGTAGTGAAGAAGTGGCTCAAAGAACAGTCAACAAAATTTTACGGGGCAGAGATATTACATGCTCTCATTCGAAGGTGGAACATTGCTATTGAGAGAAACGGTGACTATGTTGAGAAGTAGGGATGTGATCCAAAGAGGACCAGCTTCATTTTGATACATGTTCCTGTGTTGGTAATTATACCTGTCCTAAACAAAATGGCATTACTTTTTGACTCACCCTCGTATGTATGTATATATATATATATATATATATATCATCATCATCATCATCGTTTAACGTCCGCTTTCCATGCTAGCATGGGTTGGACGATTTGACTGAGGACTGGTGCAACCGGATGGCTACACCAGGCTCCAATCTAATTTGGCAGAGTTTCTACAGCTGGATGCCCTTCCTAACGCCAACCACTCAGAGAGTGTAGTGGGTGCTTTTACGTGTCACCCGCACGATATGACAGGCTTCTTTTAGTTTCCATCTACCAAATTCATAAATGAGGCTTAGGTCAGCCAGGAGCTATATAGTAGAAAACACTCGCCCAAGGTTCCACACAGTAAGACTGAACCCAAAACCATATGGTTGGGAAGCAAACATTTTACCACACAGCCAGATATAAAAGTGAAGAGTATCAACTTACCCGCCGTACTTAGCATACCAAGCTCGGTCATAACAGAGGGCACAGAGGCGTTCTACCAAATACTCAAAAAATGGCAGCTGGCAAGCCTGAAACAACGGAAGATGGAGTTGAGAAGATGCAGTAGAAGGAATTGGTCACCATAAACATGATTAGGTCAATGTGGGAACATAGTGGCAATATGTGTATGGTGTCGAGCACATATGTCTGTATGCATGTATGTGTGTGTGAGGCCGTCTGTGTTTGTTGTCAAATCATATGCTCGTGTGTGTGTGTGTGTGTGTGTGTGTGTGTGTGTGTGTGTGTGTGTGCATGGAGCCATCCATGAGTGTTGATCACTCATCACCCATCCACATGTGTGCATGAACATGTGCTTGTATACATGTCTTCATGTTGTCCATTTGAGTGTGTGTGTGTCTGTGTATGTGTGATCACATTCATCTGTGTATGTATGTGTCGTCATGTCTGTGTGTGTGTGTGTGTGTGTCTAAATATGTGTGTTGTCCACCTGTCCATACATGTGTATGTCCGTCCCCGAACAGTTTACATGCAAAAGAAACCTTCTGATATAATAAACAGTTGGAGTGGAGATGGTGAAGAATTGTACATGATGAATAGTTCTCGATGAAAATAATAAAGAGGTACTTACACGTTCTTGTGAGCCCAAAATGATTGTGGCAGTATTTAGAATGAGCATCAAGGCAACAGTTCCTGGTTTGCAGAGTTCCTTCTCTTCATGTCCCATCACAGCAGCTATAGCATCAACCAATATCTGAGTATCGATTCCTTGCAGTTTGTTCTGCTTCTCCCCGACTGGGAATGGACCTACAAGAAGAATGGTACAGATGGCAATTCCAGCAGGGCAAGCAAGAAACAGGACACTGGTGGCACGAATAGGGTGTTGCTGACAAAATAAGGGGTATGTGTGTTTCATTGGCAATGCAGTTCAGTCTCTAAGCCTTCAGTAGAGGACAACCCCCCCCCCCTCGGTCAACAAAGAAGAGGTCCAGCAACAGAAATAGAAAGGGAAATTCTTAAATTCAGAAAGCTCAAATGTGTGTCAGGGTCAGGGGGGGGGGGTTAATACCTCTCACCACTTTTTCAACCACTTGCCTGACATTTAGCACAACACTCATATAGAGGGACTTAGCCAAGTGTACCCAAGACACATTATCATGGGCTAAATTAATAAACAATAATACCACCAAGTGGGAAGCCTTCACACTGAAGCCCAAACAAAGATGACATTGAGGGTGTGATGATGATGACAATGATGGCTGCCACAAGCATCGTCATCAGCATCACTGTACAGTTCTTTTTCCATATTTGCATAAGTTAATCAAGTCTTTTCCAACACAGCATTCTATCATTTGTTGCATTCTTACAGGCATTCAGCTTGTAAAACATTATCAGACTTATGCAAAACACCATCACAATGAATCATCATCATCATAATCATCATTTAACGTCTGTTATCTATGCTGGTATGGGTTGGACGTTTTGACCAGAGCTGGCAAGCTGGGGGCGCTGTACCAGGCTCCGGTCTCACTTGGCTTCCAGTCTGATTTGTTTCTACGGCTGGATGCCCTTCCTAATGCCAATCACTTTACAGTGTGCTGAATGCTTTTACATGGCACTACCTGGCACTTTTACACGGTGTCACACTGACACTTTTACATGGCACCACACGGGTGCTTTTACGTGGTATTGCGTAGGTGCTTTTATGTAGCATCACCAGAAGTGCTTTACACTACTGTTGGGGTATGGGTCTTAAGTACAGCCAGGCACCAGGTATCTCAATACTTGATGAAAATTAATATTCATCAACAAAGTATTACATTCTCAAAAAGGGGGGAATTACACTCTCAGCAAGGGGGTATTATAGTCTCAACAAGGAGGTATTAAATATGTTTTTATAACCTAGTGAGAGTATGAAGAGCAGCATTTATGACTGCTCAAAAGGGCCAAGAGGTTGAGGTGATGGGAGTAATCATTCCTCATACAATGGCACTTTAGGAAGCAGCATGTTGTGATACTGAGTTAATCTCAGACTGGAGAACTGATCTGAATGCTTGCAACAAAATGGATCCATTGAGAAGAACCAAAAGGTGAGGTGAAAGGTTTGGGGTTATTTATAAAAGACAAAATGTTAAAAGAATAAACATGCAAAAGGCTTACCACATTGATGAGAAATTGCAACCATTGTGTAGTGCCGAACCATACATCCCATAAATGAAAGAACAGGATTACGGAGTTCTTTGATGGCAGCAGCCACTGGAAAAATAAATGCAAATATTCCTTTGATAATAGACAGATTAAAAAAAATTTTCATTAATATTTCATTAATTTATTAATTCATTATCATCTTAACATCCACTTTTCTATGCTTGCATGGGTTGGTTGGAGTTTATTGAGACAGATTTAGTACAGCTGGATGCCTTTCATATCACCAAACCTTAACTGTTTCCGAGCAAGGTAATATTTCTTTGATGGCCAGACATGTTCTTGTAGAATACTGGAAATGAATGACACTGCTTTTATAACGGTAACAACCATTTACAACTATCACACAATGCCATGACAAGGACAGATACACACAATGGGCTTTTTACAGTTTTTGTCTACCGGATCCACTCACAAGGCTGTGGTCGCCCGGAAATATAGTGGAAAAAACTTGCCCAAGGTGCCATGCAGTGGGACTGCACCTGGAATCACAGCCACATTTCAAAAATTGAACAATCATGTGTTTTCATTTTTTCACTATTTTTAACAATGATTTTGTTTATTTATAACAATTTTTATCTATTTATGTGTCCTTGTATACGTGCCATGGTATATTTGCTGGAGCAATTTGTCTGTTTTTAAAGATGAATGTCCTGTTCACACAATTAATCACTGAACTGTGAAGTAAGCAATGTAGTACAAGCAAAATTAAGTGCATTACTCAGAGACATAAGAAGTGTTTACTTACCAAACATTCCTGTAAGAGCTTGTTCATGAACCTTGCGTAGGTTGGCATCAGGATTTTTGTATAGGGGTCCAGAATGAACAGGGATCTCTTTTTCTGTGAAGCTGTAAATGTTCATAACATAACAGAAACAAAAATGAGTGGCGGTTTTACAGTGAATAGACTTTGAGCTTCTTCAATGCAATGTCTTGGTTTAACAGTGAAAGGTGATTTTTCTGAAAATATAATCTAAGCCTTCATAGACCAAAATTTTATTTTATGTATATGTATGTATGTATGTATGTGTGTGTGTGTGTGTGTGTGTGTGTGTGTGTGTGTGTGTGTGTGTATGTGTGTGTGTGTGTATATATATATATATATATATATATATATATATAGATATATATATATGCATGTCGTTGCATATCTCTTAGTCCTGGTCATGCAGATCTTTGATCTGTAGATGTTTGCATCAACTATATATGATATTAATCTCACCACACTGGATGGGCCTACTCCTGTTTCTTCCTCACTGACTAATATATATAAAATAGGTCTAACATACCACCCTATTTAACACAAACACCTGGTCATTTGGTGCCTACATTAGACAGTAGGCCTAGCATACTGCTTGGTTTAACAACACTACCATCTTTTATTGGGTACCTTAGTGAAGAGTTCTTCACTCTGTTGCCAATATTTGAAGCAAATTTGTTCATCCAGTCATGTTTTTCTTGTTGGTGTCGACTTACAAATGCTTAGGTTGTTTCAGCAGTCAGAGAGGCCCTACAAACATCTTGGTCACCCAACCTACCTACTTCTGAAGAGTTTACTAACAAATGGATCTGTGCACCAGGTATACTGACCTGTTGTGTGAGAAGAGATGCTGAAGAGATTGGCGGCTGTCATCCAGACTCATGGCTGATACCAAGAAACAGCGAATCAGTTCCCAAGACTGTCGCAAAACAAAAGCATTTGTTGTACTACATTTCAGGTTGGACAAAGCAGTGTCAATGGCCTGTGTAATAGAACAGAATGAAAAGAAAATATAATATCATTACAGTTTGCTTTGGATTTATGTCCAAACAATGAATGATTATCTTGCACCCTCTCTCTCTCTCTCTCTCTCTCTCTCCAAAATGCATGTACCTAACACACACTGACAAACATCAAGTAACATTGTACCACTCACACACAATTCCATTTTCTTTCACAATCACATTCACTCCACCCCAGTTTTTCTACAAACATTCTCAGAGAAGTACGATACACAGTTTATTGCTTTTTTGCTGAGAGAAATATAATGTATGTCAGATATGAACTTTGCAAAGTTTCTTTTATTCACAAAGAGGAAAAAATCTAACAAATTTATGTCGGGTGTGGCTTAAACAAGAATTCCATATCTCTGAAAACTTGCTCTAAACACGCCCTTAACCTTTTTGTTACCATATTTCTTTTGAGATGCTCTGTATTTCGTTCAATTAATTTTAAATACAACAAAGAATTTAGTAAAATAACTTAGTTATCATTCAGCTAGTGTTAGGAACAGAAATTGTGACTAAGGTTTGATGGAAGATTTTAATTCAGAATTTTTGAAAACAAGACATTTGTACTACAGAGCCAGAGATGGTTTTAGCTGGGTTGGTATTAAAAGGGTTAAATGAAAGTAGAGAACATCTACATAGTCACTTGACTGCTAGAAAGGGCAACCAAATCACTATGTCTTTAAAACAATGATGAATCCATTCAGTAATGTAGTTTTAGTGGTAAGAAACCCTCAAGAGAGCTGACTTCAGAGGAGAAACACTCTTCAGGCAAGTATTTCTGCCTTTAACTTCTTACACCCTTAAGGGGGCTGGGCCACCTTCAGGTCATGACCTCTGGGTGCCCTTCTGCCAACACTTTTCAGCTAAAAACCGCCTGGAGATTTCATACAGTTGTGACTCCTCTCTGTTGACTCCTATATGGTTGTCATGGTGGCAGTAAAACATCAATGCTATCACAATGACTCATTCAGACGACGCTACCGTGACAACCAATATACCTTTAAGATAAACAAGAATGGTCATAACGAGAACACTTTGACACATGTCTGCCCAATGAGCACTGACCTGGAGCTAAACAATAATGTAAGTAGGGAGGATGTAGGGAGATCAGTTACTGCTATATCCTAACTCTTCCACCACTATCATCATCATCACCACTACCAACACTTATAGATAAAAAAAAAAAATTAAAAAAAAGATAGTCATTTCAATTGAAGTTCTTCTGTAAAGTCAATTCTTTTCAGCTCCAGATATTTTCAATTAAATGTAGTAGTGTGGCCCAGCTGTTAAGGTTTTGTACCCATAATTGCAAAGTCATGGTTTTGATCCTTGGACCAAGCAGCACATTCTATTCTTGAGCACTTCATTTCACATTGCTCTGGTTCACTCAGCTGTACTTGTTCATGGACAACGTTGTAAGCTCTGTCACTGTATAACACTGTGGGAATCCAGTAACTGGACCGACTGATAAAGACTCACTCACCAATACACACATACACAACTACTTTACAAGCACTGAAATGTACTTACTTTCTCTACTGGTAAATTAATAGGGATCTTACAATCTTGGAACTGAAGTACAACACAGGGACCAACTGTTTCTTTTTCATTATAGTTGAGCTGAAAAAGAAGAAAGATAAATAAATACAACCACAAGGAAAATAAAGAGGAAAAGAAGCTGAAAATTCACTTTGAAACAAACACACACACACACTTTATAATTTATGTTAATTTACACACAAGCAAAGAAGATGAGTCTACATTCAATAACTTACACATACACACAAGCTAATATATTTTATGCAAATTTAAACACACACACAAGCAATATAATTTATGCTAAACACATACACAAGCTATTATAATTTATGCTAAACTTACTTGCTGAGGCTCTCTAACCATTTTTCGGTTACCTCCACCAAACTTTCCCAGAAGGCGGAAGGCAACAAGAGCAATGCTGTCTGATGGATTTCTTAAAGTACGCCACAATGCCTAGAGAAAAAAAAGGTAACAAAATTATACAATCCAACCAAACAAGACTTGAACTCCCGACTTGCCGCTTTCATATCTAATTCCCTTCCTCACCCTTTACTTTGCTCGACACAGGATATATTCATCATCATCACCATCATTATTATCATCATTTTACATTCACCTTTCCATGTTTGCATGAGTTGAACGGAAGTTGTTGAGGCGGATTTTCTACAGCCGGATGCCCTTCCTGTTGCCAACCCTCACCTGTTTCTAAGTAAGGTAATATTTATTTCCCCATGACCAGACATGTTTTCATGGAAGACTGGAAACAGGGGATACCGTTTGCACAATGATCACACTCGTTTACAACTATCACATGAAGCCAAGACAAGGCAGCAGTAACACACACACACATATTTATATGACAAGCTTCTCTCAGTTTCCAAATCCACCCACAAGGCTTTGGTCAGTTCGTCTATAGTGGAAGATACTTGCTGAAGGTGCCATGCAGTGGGACTAAACTTGAAGCCATGTGGCTGGGAAGTAAACTTCTTACCACACAGCCACATGTGCACCTATTAAGGTTGATAAAAATGTATTGATCCAGAGCAGTGGACTGGCGAGATTGAAATGTTGGACAGAATCCCTTGTGGTATCTGATTCTATACATTTTCAGTTCAAATCCCACAATAAAAAAAGAAAATGATGGCACTTGTGTAAGGTATTGTAATATCAATAGTCTGAAAAACCAATGGAAACACAGCCTCTTGGGTTTGATTGGAACATCAGCTGCTGCCATCACCAATACCACAACCAGCACCACTGACCACCATTCCCTACACCACTGACCATGAAACTAACTCCGTCCATCTTCTATAAAAAGATAAAAATAATCAATGAAAGCCACACCGTAATGGCATCTCTAATAGATTATCAAGATGGGATGTAGCAGGGAAAAGTAAAAGAAATATCTCGAATCTGACCTGCATCAATTCAGCACGGACTGGTTGAATATGTTCATATAGAAATTCTGGCTGTAAGTTGTCAACACACAACTCCAATGTACGAAGACCCTGAAATCAAAACAGTAAAAATAATTTCATGATTACATATTACAACATACACACACAGAGTATAGCATAAGGGACAAACATTTCACAATGCTTATACAAATGCCATACATACATCAGTCTCTAGTCTAGTAGAGCTTCAGCAAATGTTGCAGAAAAGCATAACAGCCACACATTCTTTTACAGTGGAATCTTCTCACAATGTTAAAAAAAAAAAAAAGTTCTAAATATTACCCAGTTTCTGCTTCGTTCTGATTTAGGAGCTGAGGGATAAACCTCTCCTTGGATCATAATATTTATTACAAGTAACATTAGCAGAAAATATTGGTTCTGTTCACATTGTTGTTTACTAATCCCAGTTGACTTCTGATCAAAAGTGTCCCAACCATGAATATCCTGTCATTTTAGGGATAATTGTGACTACATAATCTAACATATTCTCCTTAAGACAGTAGAGTGAGTGATGTGAGTGAAATCTAACTGCTATTTCTAGCACATTAAATGACACCAAATCACCTGGAAATGTTATCTGTGATAGAGCAATGCCCTAAACTTAGGTTTATCTCTCATCCATTTAACTATGTAAAAGCAGGCAATGACATTAGCCCTTAAACATGCCCTTCTTTGTACTAAAAAGATATTTACATTTCTTTTTTTTTTTTTTGAAGTTTTTATAATATTAATGTCAGTCAGGAACAATTTTAGAAAGCAAACCAACAGAGAGTAAAATCTGAACTACTTGCCTGACTAACTAAGGTCTGTGATCCATTTAAAGCTGATACTAAAGGATCCATGAGCATGGGTAGATATGGCAATAAAGAACTGAGTCGTACGGGTACTGTTAGGCACAGCTCAACAAACAAGTCTTTGATATGCTGTTTATGTAAGCCACTTTGGAGACTGTTCAAACCTAAAAGACAAGAAAAGACATGCTCATATCATATGATATCAACAAAATCAAGAATATCATACAGTATCAAGGATATCACATACTACTGCATGATATAATGCTCACACATGGAATATCTCAGAGCATATTTGTTGAATCAGGATTGATTTGGGATTAAATAACAACATTCACTTACCTTGAAGCAAATTTGGCAATAATGGCAGAAACTCTTGATAAAGCATGTCATGACTTCCTCCTCCAATAGAGCGGAACAGAGTCCGTAACAGGAGGAAATAGTTGTATGGTTCTTTTGCAGTCATCGCCAGTGACATGGAACGGTTGACGATGGTATGTAGGTGAGGCTGACAAAAAAAGAAGAAAAAAAAAGAACATTAATAATTGGGACAAATTAATATTACCACCTCCAGCCAATTCTGTTGACGATGGTATGTAGGTGAGGCTGACAAAAAAAGAAGAAAAAAAAAGAACATATTAATAATTGGGACAAATTAATATTACCACCTCCAGCCAATCCTGTCTAATTCTAATCTATCATTACCTTCTTCACTCCTCGCACTTCAGCTGGATTTGAACTCAGAATACAGAAAGTTGGAACAAATTACAGTGTGGTATTCCATCCATCAACTCTACTGACTCTGCCACATTCATCCATTGACTCTACTGACATTGTTGAATCCAACCAATGACTCTGCCAATCTATTCAAAGACTCTAATGACTCTGCCAATTCATTACCCTCTTAACAACAAGCATTTGAATATATAATATATCTTCAGTATTTGAATATGCAACATACCTTCAGCATTTGCTCATTTTCAGCTGCAAACAAAGATACTGATCCAAACACCAATTTAAATAATTTCAGATACAGATTTGATCTTTCAGTATTTGAAGCTGGAAAACAATTTCAACAAATTACAGAATGTAGCATTAAATAGATAAAGAGTGTGGAAGTGGGAGGAAGACAGAATATGGGAAGTTGCAGCTTTCATGCCTCAAAAACAAAAACAATATACAATAGCAGTGAAGTAATCATTTTAACAAAGAAGATGGTGTTGTTTTGAAGAGGAAGAGGTGTATGTGTGTGTGTGTATGCATGTATATGCAACGGGGGTGGAGAGAGTGTGAAAGGAGAAAGAAAAGTACTTACATCCCATTTCTTCCATTCTAGCAAGCAGAAATTCCACCAAAATGGTAGCAAATGTTGCTGAGGTGGTGTTATTAGCCAGGAAACTGTTGGCTATGATCTGGAAGTATAACAATAGATTTCTAGGGTTATTTTCTCAGAGACAATGAAGATAGAGAGAAGAATAATGTAGAGGGAAGTTAATACATTCATATACAAGCAGACAAACTTGCACAGAAACACATCCTGGTATACGAATACATACAAAGACACAAATACATTTGCACTCAGGAACACACATGCATACACACAAACACATTTGCAGTCATAAGCACACACACATACTAAATACAGTCTCATCTGTACATTAACACACACTTACTACTCAGCAATGCATATACACTTACACATTTGCATTCAGGGACATATACACACACTAAGAAAATACACCAACATACAGAAATAAACACAGCAACACAAACCAGCACAGAAAACATATCTTATCTCTCATCAGTCTTCTTGCTTGAAGAATCCATTTTGGATGTTTATCTTTCTCTGACAACCTAGTTGCACTTCCTCCAATGTCTGATTGACCAATTATTCTCCCCACCCATTTCCATATTGAAGTGTTTGTATTCTTGCTTTGAGTGTTCGTATGTTGTTGAACTGCGGGGTTACAGTAATTCTTGTGTGACAACACACAGAAATCATAGAAGCCTACGCCAACATACACCCACTCCTCAATAACTGGTCTCCTTCACCAATGACCAGTCATGTCACAAACACCAAAAGGTTCAACTTCACAGTCTAACAGTCACAATTGTCTTCATACTTCCTCAACATCCCAAAGGATTCTCTCTTCTCTTGTGGATTTTCACGAGTTCTTTGCCTGTCAGAGGTCAATTTGTTATAGATGAGAAGATAATATCCCAGAAGATCTGTTAAGCCCTTAGTATTTAGATTACTCTGTTAAATCATCATCATCATCATCATCATCATCATTTAACATCCATTGTCCATGCTGGCATGAGTTGGATGGTTTGGCCAGGGCTAGAAAGCTGAGGAGCTGCACTAGACTCCAGTCTGATTTGGCATGGTTTCTATCGCTGGATGCCCTTCTCAACTCCAACCAGTCCAAGAGTGTAATGGATGTTTGTAAGTGCCACTGGCATTGGCCACATTGCCTCCATGAGGCCCAACACTCAAATGGTGCCAGTTATATGATGCCAGCATCAGTCACAAATACGATTTCACTTGGCTTGATGGGTCTTCTCAGGCACAGCATATCGCCAAAGGTCTCAGTCACTAGTCATGTAATGTAATGCTTATTTATTCACATTGTCTTGAATTAATCATACTCAAGACAGAGGGTGTCAACAATGTTTGTAACTTTGTAAATTTCTTACAAGCAGACTTGAAATATTGTCAGCAGATGTTTAAAACCAATACCGATTATTTACAATTATGCATTTTCAATAAAATCAGGAAGGTGCCCTGGTGTTGTAGTGTTTAACCATGTTGCCATAATGTTTTGAATGATGTCCTGAAAAGCATCATTTTAGCTATCAAAATACTCTTCCTCATTAGATGAAAATTCAGAAACATCCATATCTGATTTATCCAAAGACAAGTTATTATTACTTTCTTCTACATTCTTGTAACTCTTTGAGGACAAAGCCAGAATCACTACTTGCTGAAGCCATAACAGTAAATCAATCTCCACTTCAAACATTGAAAAACACCACATACTGAAAATTTCACAGTTTTTAAGTGGAAATGGCTTTATCTTACAATAACTTGAAGTTAGATTTCAATAATGTGATTGTTTATTTTTCAAATGATATTGTAAGGTAGGTGTGAGAGGCTGAATCTATCCAATTTGATCGTCAAACAAGCAGAATATTTTAACCAGACATGGCTGGTTTAAATGCCAAGGGTTAAAACAACTTCAGTACACACACACACACACAAGATTTACAATGAATATCTTACCTGGAGTGCATAATTGTTATGGATACGGTCAACCATGTACTGGAAATATAAAATGAAATACATGAATGAAGTGTAAAGGGAATAGAAACATGAGTGTTATTAGGACAATGCTCCAAAAACATGATGGTTCCATCTGGTAGAAAACTGTACAGTGTACTCAAAAGATTGATCCAGACTGTTTCTATATACCTACTGTTGGTGTTTCCCTCCATATCAACTGATCCAGCAGACATCATCATCATTTGTTTTCCATGCGGGCATGATTTGAACAGTTTGACAGAGTCTAACAAGCTGCTGAGCCGTGTCTGGTCCCAATGTCAGATTTGGTATAGCTTCTACAGCCAGATGCTCTTTCTTAATGTCAACCACTTTATAGAATGTATTGGATATTTTTTTACATGACAACAGCCCCAGTGAGGTTGCCAAATGACTTAAAAGACAAAGTACAGAAAGGAAAAGGAAAAAGCCCCATCAAATGAGTGAGAGTGTATTTGAAAAAGGGGGGGAAACCATTCTAGCATTGACCACGCCCATCACCTAAGATCCCTTTACCCTTTTAAGATAGTAGAGTGTGGAGTGATCATAAAGAAGCTCCTTTGTAACTCATATGTCGGTAGGGTCACATGGTGGTCACATGATTGTGGCAGTTTCAGATGGCTGAGTTGATAGAATGTCAGACAACCAACTGAAAGATTGGGAGTTCATTTAACTAACAATGTTATGGAACTACTACTCCAGTAATTAGGGGGCGGTGGTGACAAGGAGATGGGTATGTACTGCATGGCTATCCTGCATTTTTTATTGGTTTGGGTTAGAGAAAGGGACCATGACTGGTGTAGGTTGATATGGATGTTTGTCTTGAACAGCTGCAAGTCAATGACTGTAAGAGAAAACATGTACAGAGAGGAAGTTCCAATGGTTGCTTTCTGGGAAGAAAGTACAACAGAATATTGGTTAATGAGGAGCATGGAAAGGTGAACACAATATGGCAGAAAAGGAAAAGAGATGAGTGAATCAGGAGTGGTTCAGTTAGGGTGACAGGACATCATTCAGCTTCAAGAAATGGAAGCCAGTGTAGTAGCAGTGACAGAAAAAGCAGAGAGAAGAGACAATGAGTCGGATGGAGAAAAGTTGGAGTGTGTTGGTGATGGGTTTTATGTCAACCAGTCAGGTGATCTTTCTTTGAATGCATTCTCGCGTCTTGGACAGTGCTGTACTGTCCAGATGTGGGAGCAGTACTCCACAGTGGTTCTCACATTACCTTCAGAAAGAGTTAGTAGTTGCAGAGGGTTTTAGTGTTTCCAGGTTCTGAAGAGAAGGACTAGTTTCTGAAATGCAGTCTTTGCTATGTAGAGGATGTGTGTTTACCAGGAGAGATCCTCAAGAAAACTGAGATCTGGTTTTATATCTGAAGGCAATGTAGAATCTTTTCAACATGAAAGTTTCTATGCAATCACTCAACGTGCTAGAAGTAGCAGCCAAACTTCCTCCACTAACATTCTGTCGTCTTAAATGAAGAGAGAAACATTGGATAATGTAATCCCGGATATATAAAAAGACAGGATGGCCACATCTAGAACACCTTTGATCATAGTTTCTCAATCAGGGTTAACTCAGGGCTAAACAGCAAAACCAAAGAGAATCAATGGGAAGTGAAAATCAAAATTAAAACAAAAAAAAATAAAAATGATAATGGTCCTCACCTCTATTGTGATAGAAAAGATTTCTTTGAATGTCTGTGGATTCATCATTGTAAACTGCAAAGAAAAAGTACAAATACTTGAGGACAGCAATAAAAAGAGAGAAAAGCTTCAGAGAGAGGGAACAAGAGTCCTTTCAGTCATGAATGACCATGGGATTGTCCCTAGAAAGTTCCACTCTGAGGCACAAATCCAGGAAAGGTGGTTTGTGGAAGACGAGCAGTCACCCATGCATACCAGCCTCCCCTCTTCGTGCCACTGATGCTGTCCAAGGGAAAGGCAAAGGCCGATACAGCTTGGCACCAGTGATATCGCAATTCATTTCTACAGCTGAGTGAACTGGCGCAACATGAAATAAAGTGTCTTGCTCAAGAACACAACACACAGCCCTGTCCAGGAACCAAACTCACTACCACATGATTGTAAGCCTGACCCTGTAATCAGAGCCATGCGCCTTCACAGCGACAGGTATAGTAGCTATTATTGCATGCGTGTATGTGTGTGTATGTATACAGTAATCCTTCGACTATCGTGAGTGTTACATTCCAAAATACCCCGCAATAGGTGAAAATCCGCAAAGTAGAAACAGTACTGTACTGTATTTTTTTTAAATTATTTTTATAATTTGTATATATTTATCTTATCTTATTATAAATACAAAACAACACCACGGAGGAATTGATGTAAGCTTAAATAATAAACCGCGATCGGTGAACCGCAACATGGCAAGGGATTACTGTGTATGCATAAGTTATATTACTTACCACACCAGCAAAGTGTTCAAGTACTTCTTTCTCTTCTTTTGTCCTGACACTTTGACCTCTGTAAAAAAAGGAGACATTGCTGAGAACAGGGAAGAACTGAAGTAAAAAACTTACAAACACGGAATAAAGAAAAGTGGGATAATCTTGACTGTGTATGTGACAGAGTGTATGTGTACGAGTGAGTGTAACAAACTGGCACTACTCCGTCAGTTAATATCAACAAGGATTCCAGTTGATCTGACCAACAAAACAGCCTGCTCATGAAATTAACATTCAAGTGGCTGAGTACTCCACAGACACACGTACCCTTAGCGTAGTTCTCAGGGAGATTCAGCGTGACACAGAATGTGACAAAGGCCGGCCCTTTGAAATACAGGGACAACTCGTTTTTGTCAGTTGAGTGGTGTGGAGCGATGTGAAATAAAGTGTCTTGCTCAAGGACACAATGTGCTGCCAGGAATTGAACTCATGACCTTATGATTGCGAGCCGAATACCCTAACCACTAAGCCACGCGCCTTTACAAATGAAGCATAAATGACTGAGCCAATGCATGTGGAAATGCGTATGTATATGTCTGTCAAATGTACAAGGAGTGCACGTATGACATTCTAATAGCGAAAAAATAAAATTGAAAGAGAGAGAGAGAGAGAGAGAAAAACAACGAAGATGGCCAAATGCCTGAAATGATAACTTACACAGCAGGTCTGACCATGGCCTGTCCTGTAGACGAGAGATTCACTGTATAAATATCCAGAGCCTGTAATGCATAGCGCACGAGGCGGATGAAAACTAATATCTCTTTAGGCAGGAACTGTTTGTTTAAATCTGGCCCTCCTTTACATGCTATTAAACCCCAGGTTATAGTCTTCACGCCACACACTAACGTCTTCACAAGGCTTCGGCAGTCCGCCACAGAATATGTTGTGTACGGAGTTGCGGACACTCCAAACCGAGCAGTCTGTAAGAGAGAAAAGAAAGACACAATGAGTGATGATAAACAGCACAATCACTAAAATGTTTCTTGTTATTGTTTTACAATAAGTTGGTCATGTTGGGAGAAGCTAGTGCATATGACATTTTCAGACCATCATATGCCAGCGAGCCTGATACTGCTGAAGATAAGGCTAAACATCTACTGACAAAACACGGTTAGAAGGAAACTGAAGATTTTGTCTGAATATTGTAACGGAGTAAACCCTGGAAGTGGTGGTATTAAACAGGGCCAGTGTACTTGGTTTACTTTCAAATGCTATTCTATATTCATTTAAGAGTAGTTTTTCCCTGCTAGCATTAGTTGGTCAAGGATCATTTCAGATAGCAGAGTGGTTGGCATTAGGAAGGGCATCCAGCCATAGAAAACCATGCTAAATCAGACTGGAGTCTGGTGCAGCCTTCCAGTATACCAGCCCTGGTCAAACTGTCCAACCCATGCCAGCACAGGCAATGGACATTAAATGATGATGATGATGATATATATGGCTGATGCTTGTGTCAGGTCAATGGCATCCATGCTGGTGGCATGTAAAAAGCACCTGCAACACTCTCAGAGTGGTTGGCGTTACGAAGGGCATCCAGCTGTAGAATCCATGCCAAATCAGACTGGTGTCTTGTGCAGCCCCGATCGAACCATCTAACCCATGCCAGCATGGACAATGGACGTTAAATGATGATGATGATATACATGTATGTATATATATAATCATCATCATTTAATGTCTGTTTTCCATGCTGGCATGGGTTGGACGGTTTGACTGAGGTCTGGCAAGTCAGTAGGCTGCACCAGGCGCCAATCTGATCTTGCAATATTTCTACAGCTAGATGCCCTTCCTAACACCAACTGCTCCAAGAGTGTAATGGGTGCTTTTTACGTGCCACCAGCACAGGAGCCAGTCAGGCAGCACTGGCATTGACCACATATGAATGGTACTTTTTACTTGCCACCAGCACAGGAGCCAGGTGGGGGGGGGCACTGTCTGTATGCATACACGAATACATGTACATGTGTATGTGTGTACATGTATGTATCCATCAGCTGGAAGTACATTAGACTCAGTCATCACTGAAACCAAACATGCGGTTTGGAATATTCCAGCTGCTACAAGTGTAGAATGAGTTTTTTTTTTTATATTTGTGATATCAGCATTAAGGAGGTTCTTGTATCTTTGACAACACCTAACTGCATGCCTTGTACTATGGCACCAACACTAGAGAGGATAGAGGTGGGAGCATGATGGATACCAAGAGGTGGATAAACAATATGCGTGAATGATGAATGTTGATGCCAAACTGCCTGGAAAGTTGTATAGGTGGAGTGTATAGACATTTTAGTTATACAGATAACAGTGTATGGGAAATAGAGGAGATCTACTGCTGTCCTCAGTGACACAAGTAACAGACAAATTTTATCTCAAAGATATTTTTATCACAGATTTCCGATGCTCTTTGCCATGATACCTCAGTCTTTTAAATTGGCATATAAATAGCTCCCTTCTAAACAATCTTCAATAGAGACAAACACATTTCTCCTACCTTCTCCTCCTTTTCTTTTATTTCCAGAAGAATTGGTTTTACATCAACTGTTGTAATTTCTGGAGTCTTTACATCTGGTTTGGCATTGCTATCTGCTGCACACTTCTCTGCATTCAGCTGACTCTGTCGACTACAAATAGAATAGGTATGATTAGAAATATATAGCTCCCACACATATATACGTATCTCATGCATCCATATGAATATGTAGGCATATACATACATGCATAAATATATATGAGTGCGGTTGAATGTTAGTTATGCGATGACGCTTGATCGCATACATATTTAATCCTAACACTCGCAAATTTAATGGTTTTGCCTGCTTGCCACTATATGAAATTTAAAACCCCCAAAGAATGAAAAAGGAGCATGTAAGCAAAACTGATGTTCTTACCATTTCTGGAGGATCTGTGGAAGCTGAATTTTGGTAATTGTTTTAAATTTCAAAACAAAAACCTCCAACATTCTCATAAACAATTCACGGCCCTGTGTTTGAAAAAGAAAAACAAAAGTTAAACATCATGACAATACAAGGTTGACATGAGCTACTGAAGATTTTCTACATGGTCACTAAAACTGCCAGAAATAACAAGCTGAATCCCTCCTCCAATCACAACTTACTGTATTTAAAACAACAAAGAAACATTAGATGATACAGACCAATTCCTGAAAATGAAAGGCAGGCATGTGAAAAGCACCCACTACACTCTCAGTGTGGTTGGCATTAGGAAGAGCATCCAGCTGTAGAAATCTTGCCAGATCAGACTGGAGCCTGGTGCAGCTTCCCGGCTTGCCAGACCTCAGTCAAACTGTCCAACCCATGCCAACATGGAAAGCAGACATTAAATGACGATGATGATGACTGTTGTGATTTGCGGAGAATCATATTACTACAAACATTATCAAGGACAATGTACAGCCAGTTTCTTCATAAGAGTACAGGAATCGTATCAAGCAGAAAAATTGTCTCCACTAGAGAAGGGAAATTCAATTCTAATTTATATTTCCTTTATTTAAAATTTACAAATAAATAAAAACTCAGATCTATTCATAACCAAAATCCTAAGTATTTAAAGGATTTAAACTGAAGTTTAAATTTAAGACAATACTGATATTCTAACAACTATGCAAATTTGCTGCTTGAGATAGCAGTCAAATCTCCCTTAAATTACCTCCTATCTTCTTAAAAAGGAGGAGGACACATTAATTAATATAATCCAAGAAACAGCATGCCTAAAACAGAATTTCTATGATAATAAAACTACTCAGTCAAGCCTTACTTGAGGTTAAACAACAACATTCAGCTCTTAATGACTCAATCAATCCAAGTTGAAAATAAGTTCCATGAGGAAGTAAATTTAATAATCTGGTTAACGAGAGTTCTATTCACTTGCAGCTGTATATTATAAAGTGTATTATATGAGAAAGAGAAGAAAAGTGGGGGCCTTACATTGCCACTCTCTTGATCGCTCTTGGTCCGAATGCATTCCACAAGATTGAGAAGCAGTTTGCAGGACATCGTCTGTATACTGCTTGGCAGGGACTCATCATGTACGTTCTTGGCAAAAACATTCACCGCCAAAGAGAGATCATTAAGGGGCAGATTTTGGCGCACGTGGTGAATCAAGTCAGCTAAAGTGCTATAAGCAAGTGGCCTGAAATTACAAAGAGAAAATAAATCACTTTTGAAATAGAAGAGGGAAAAACAGACACTAATAGTAGTGCTACATTCCATAGCACTTCATTTCTCTAAACCAGCGGTTCTCAACCATTTTTGCCTATGGACCTTTTTGATTCCTGGTCCACACTGTAAAGTGGTTGGCCTTTGGGAGGGCATCCAGCTGCAAAAACCATGACAAAACTGACTTTGCCCATGCTGGTGCCATATAAAAAGCACTCAATCTACTCCGCGGAGTGGCTGATGTTAGGAAGGATATCCAGCCATAAAAAATCATGCCAAAACAAACACTGAAGCCTAGTGCAGTCTTCTGTCTAGCCAGCTCCTGTTATACTATCCAACCCATGCCAGCATGGAAAGCAGTTGTTAAATGATGATGATGATGGTGAGACTCCCACAGACATCAATATCATATTTTTATAATTAAATATTATTAAGAATTGTATTAAAAAAATTATTAAAACATTTTGTGTCTTGTAGAAGAATAATCAGTTCATGGCACACAAATCTTAACAGCAAAGTCTTATATGGACTCTCAAGGGTCACGTGGATCCCAGTTGAGAACCACTGCTCTGAACAGTACGAAATGAGAAAAGTTTTTACAGCAAGCCAAACTATACAAACCTGTGAGATTCTTGTGCTGTCCAACCACTGCCGATCACTACATTCTCCTGAAACATTTTTTCAATACAGGGAACAAATTCTGGAAGAAAAACAAAAAGTAAAATGTTTTGGTAGTTGGTGTCAGAAAGAATAAACAGTTATAACACAACAACTAGACACGGGCATATATATATATATATATACACACACACACACACACATATATATATATATACACACACACATACATATATACATACAGATGCATATAAACACACACAAAGATATATACATATGTACACACAAACACTCATCACCATAGTTTAATGTTTACTTTTCTGTGCTTGCATGGAGTCAGACGGAATTTCTACAACTGTATGCCTTTCCTGTTGCCAAGAAGGGTGATATTTCCCCATGGCCAGACACGTTTTACACCGAAGACTGGAAATGTCAAACGTAGCTTGTATGATGGTGATGCTTATTTTACAACTATATGTCAAGATAAGGGTTCTTACATACATACAAGCATACAGAGGGAGTCTGTGAATAAAAATTCTATCAGCTAACTGCTACGATACACAAAAAAAAATGGAAAAGAAACGAAGCCAAGAAAAGGTGACTTACTGTTGCGTAGATCAGTGGTGAGTATGTGACGTGCGGCAATCAATAGTTCCTTGCGTAAATGAGCAACTTCAGGCGGACACAGTGTAAACAAACCAAGCAGTCCTTGTACCAACTGCTGGGAATTCTGGGATACTTGATCCTATGAGTATTTAAATAAAACAAATGAGCCGTTATTAGTAACATTTTCAAATACAAACCATGTAAAATTAATTAGAAATAATTTTTGGCTCCCAGATAACACAGGGGAAATGGAGGGATTAACAAAGTAAAGAAAACAAGAAGATTGCTAAATTTTACATCAGAGAGAAGGTCAAAATAAGTTTAGCTTCAAAACAATTATCCGTCAAATGTAAATAATGTAGTAAAAAGAAATGCAACAAAGAAAAGGAAAAGAAAGCTTGTTTGTAATTACTTGGTAAGATTTGATGATATATGCAAGAAAAGACAGGGTCTTGATCTGGGCACCAATAAAGTCCACAAACACTTCTTTGTTAAAAGCTGGATTATTGCTGGAGTAGAATAAAAATTAAATATTAATATAGAAGGAATATTACAAAGATTTCTAATTTCACTTTGAGGTTGCAAAAGGAGAGAAAAGGGTTCAATGTTATCTATCCTCAGTACCTGACTGGTACTAAATTTAATGATCCTACAACCCTGGGGGAATGTATGGCAAAAAATGTTATCTATTTTATAAAACACTGTACACTCCTCCAGATGATTCATTATATATTCCTGAAAGCTACAGTAGGTGAACTGAAGTAATATAGAATAGATACAAAGTGTTCTGACCTGAAAACAAAACACAGAATGAGAAATAAATCACCCTCTGGATAAGACACTAGTCTACAAGAGGTTACTTCCTCCAAATTGTCTGGTACTCATTCCTGTTGACATACATGTGAGCTGTTATATAGAATATTTTGTGTAGTCTAAAGAAGTAACAGAGAATGCTAGTCAAACCAATGGGAACAGTCAGAGAAAAATCTTCCACCTGAATAAGACACCAGTCTAATACAGGTAACATCATCCCAAAATAATCTGGTACCTATTTTTTCTGATAAATATGAACTGAAGGTAATGTAGAATAAAATGTTCTGTTCTGAGATGATGAAGGAAGTCTTCCTCCATGGATAGTACAGCAGTCAATCGCAGGTAACATTCACAGACGATCAGAGAGCCTGATTTACAGTTGAACTAACTCATGACATGAACAAGACATCTCAGGGTGTAACTGAGGAGGAAAAAACAACTTACCGAAGCTGGGCTTGAGGCTGAAGAGTGATGGTGTTCATTATGAGAGGTATGAGTTCTGAGACATCATAGTCAACACTGGGTTTATAGATTTGGTACATAAGAACCACAATAATTGGAAGCTCAGCGAGGACTTTGAGGGACAGAACAGCTCGTGGAATTATGTTGTACTAAAATTGGAAACAAATAAAATATAGACGCTTTAGAAAGATCTGTAATTTGGTTTGGTATAACATGTAGGCATTTAATGTAGTCTGATGTGACATGTAGACAGTTAGTGTATTCTGGTGTAAGATTTAGGCATTTAGCGTATTCTGATGTAACATGCAAGCATCTATTGCAGTCAGGTGTAGGATGTAGCCACATGGTGTGGTCAGGAGTAAAATGTAGATATTTAGTGTAGTCTGCTGTAACACAAGACAATATAATCCAACAGAGTATTCTGGTGAGATCTGTAGGCATTTTGTGCATTCCAGTATAACATGTAACCAGTATGGTTTGGTATAACATAGAGACAGGTATATATGAATGATGCAAAAAAGAGACAGAGAACAACAACAATAACAATGAGAAGTGCAACAACTAAGTAAACTTACAGATACACTTTGATTGTCAGCATTTTTTTTGTCTGTCATAATAGTGGTAACTGTGAAGATCTCCTGAAGATAGACATCAACATTCACCTCTGTGATATCTTTCACTTTTATTTGCTGTCGAGGTTCAAATATCTTGTGCAAGTAATTGGGCAAGTTAGCATATATCTTCTTCACGAACTGCAAAAACCCTTGAATCTGAAATTATAAATATACATACATACACAATATTCATATATATATATACAGTAATCCCTCAACTATAGCGGTTGTTACGTCCCAAAACTTCCGAATAGGTGAAAATCCACAAAGTAGAAATAATACTGCAGTGTATATTTTTTTTTTTAATTATTTTTATAATTTGCATGCATTTATTTTATTATAAAGCCTTTGACAGGGTCCCTCGATCCCTCATCTGGTGGTCAATGTGGAAACTAGGGATAGATGAGTGGCTGGTGAGAACTGTACAAGCCATGTACAGGGATGCTGTCAGTAAGGTGAGGGTTGGCAACAAGTATAGTGAAGAATTCTGGGTAAAAGTAGGGCTTCACTAAGGATCAATCCTCAGCCTCCTCTTATTCATTATAGTCTTCCAGGTAATAACAGAGGAATTCACCAAGATGGGCTGCCCCTGGGAGCTCCTCTATGCTGATGAACTTGCTCTAATAGCTGAGTCGCCACCAGAGCTAGAGAAGTTTCAGGTATGGAAGCAAGGTCTAGAATCAAAGGGCCTAAGAGTGAACCTAGCTAAAACCAAAGTCTTAGTAAGTAGGAAGGCAGACAAATCACAAACCCTTCAGGTAGATGGGCCCTGCTTGATCTGCAGAAACTCCATAATATGTACCCAGTATAAGTTATGGACACATAGGAAGTGCAGTAATATCAAAGGAAGGTTAATTGGGAAGATAGTTTTTGTGTGTGGCAGATGCTCAGGAGCAATAAACACCTAAGATGTACAGAAAACAGATTCCATCATATGCCAGGGGAAAAAACTAGAAGTAGTTGATAGCTTCTGTTACCTAGGTCACCAAGTCAGTAGCAGGGGTGGATGCTCTGTGAGCATAGCTGCTAGAATAAGAATAGCCTGGGCAAAGTTTAGATAGCTCCTATCTCTGCTGGTAACAAAGGGCCTCTTGCTCAGAGTGAAAAGTAGAATGTATGATGCATGTGTGCAAACAGCCTAGATGACCATTCAACAGAACTTTGTCTTACAATTTGCATTCATCTAAATAATTCCTCACGCTAACAGCATTATGTTGTCACGAACTAATTTTGCATTGTTCTGACAAAGAAATGTCAGGTAATTTGGAAGTAAGGAGAGGAACCTTAACTTTGCATCCACTATGACTCTACAGGGTGTCCACAAAGTTTGGGTACAAGAGGATTAACACATACTTTAAGAAATTATTATTTCTTATATTTAATTGTTTATGTTATGATTTTATTTACTCCATGTACACAGTCTTTGTGGACACCATGTATAACAAAGGGGAGGTTTCTAATCCCACTGATTATCGTACATACCTCTTCATTCATCTGTGGCCGATATTGGCGATGAAGCTCCATTATTATCCGGAGACATACTAGAACATTCTCTTCATTTTCAACCTACACAAAGAAATAAAAGAATAACGAAAGAGTTCTTTCTAAGACATGACAATTAATATATTAATATTATTATGTTAATAGTATTAGCTTTTCAATAATTGTATGCAAACTTTTCACTACATCACCAGAATATGCACTTCTGAATTACCAAAATTACCAAACCTTTCCAGCTGAAACTCCCAGAGAGAGAGGGGGGGTGCAACAAGCCAGAACAGAAGTGTTTGTTTTCTTGTTTTTTTTTTTAAATTAGAAGAGAACAAAAACACATAGGAACTGGAAGAGAGAATTGATGAGTTTGATTAATTACCTTTAGAAGTTTAAACATCAAAGGAAGGATCTGTGGAATGTACCGTTTCAGGTACTCGTTGCATGGAATTCGGTGGATAATTTCCAACAACAGTTTACGGAGTTGCTGCAAAAAGAATAACAGAGAATCACAATAATAATCCTTCCAAGAATAGACGAAAGGCCTCAAATTTAGAAGGACTGGGTTAGCTGATACCATTGCTCCAATATACTTAAGTGATACTTTATTTTATTGATTCCTCCTCCACCACAAAAAAAAAAAGAAAGAAAAAGAAATGATGAACTACAAAGTTGATTTTGGCAGGTTTTGAAGTCTGAACATAAAGAGCCAAAAGAAATACTGCGAGGTATTTTGTCCAAAGCTTTAATTACTGCCAGCCCACTGCCCCTACAATGATAACTCATTATAATTTGCCACAAGGGTGACAAATATGTGGACATTACAAGAACAAATTATAAAAACAGTTGGCAGGGGCAGTGACATAGAATCAATTATAGAAAATAACAATGTACAAAGGAATGGAGTAAGAAGTCCAGTTGGAAGACAGCTACCAGAAGTGAATCTCAAGGAACTTCATTGATTACAGAGAGTAAGTGGCTTCCTTCAACTGTTCTATAGTCTACGTGCACATGCAAAGAGTAAACTCATTATTTTTACCCAACTTTCAGCAAATTCACTTGAGATTGGCACCTCCCTCTTTTCTCTCACCTTCCGCCTTAAGTGGAATTTGAAGATAATGAGGGTTTGGCTGAAGCAGAAAGTGACTACCTGCAGTCTTTTCAATCTTGTCAACAATGCAGTGTCTTTCACCATAAAATAGTTCATAGTCAATATACCATCAAAGATTAAACAACACTATATACACATGTAAATACAACTTTATATAAAAATAAATATACATGTGTGTGTGTGTGTGTACATATATATATATATGTATACACACAAACACATATGTACATCCATACACCCACGCAGACAAAACACTTGTGTCTGCATACACATACACACAGAGTCATAACTATAACTCACCTGCATATTCTGTTCAGCCACAAAATGTGGCTCCCCTTCATCCAGAATCTTAAGAAATACTCTAAGAGCATCTTGTAAAAATTGTGGATACTGTGGAGAAATAACTATACTCTGAAATAAAGAGAAAGAGAATAAATCATTCATGGAATGTCAGTCAGTGAATTAGCTAATTTGACTCCTTGACACTCACTAGGTAAAGGAATCATAATTTAACGTCTGTTGTCCATGCTGGCATGGGTTAGACGGTTTGACTGGGCTGGCACACTGGAAGGCTGCACCAGACTCCAGTTTGATTTGGTATGGTTTTCTACAGCTGGATGCCCTTCCTGACACCAACCACTCCAAGAGTGTAATGAGTGCTTTTACGTGCCACCGGCACGGGTGCCATTTGCGTGACACTGATATCTGCCACGACTGCGATTTTGCTTGGCTTGATGGGTTTTCTTCTGTAGCACAACATAATGCCAAAGGTCTTGGCCATTGCTTCAGTGAGGCCCAACACTTGAAAGGAACTCAGCCACTCTCAAAATGGGTCGTACAATCCTGTATAGAGCAGTATATTACTGCAAAGAGGAGTACAATCCTTTGATGAAGGGGAATACATTGATGGAATATGAGCCAGAATTATTTCATTTCTAGAGAGTAATATTTTCCTATATTAATAAATGGACAATCTGGCATATTTAGTAATTCATTTGTCAATACTTCAGCAAGGACAAAATCAAATTATCTCTAGACATGTCTCTTTTATATGCTGAAAAATATATCTGTTTTCATTAACCCTTTCGTTACTATATTTAATTTGAGATGCTCTGTGTTTCTTTCAATTACTTTAAATATAACAAAGAATTTAGTAAAATAACTTAATCATTCAGCTAGTGTTAGGAACATAAATTCTGACTAAGGTTTGGTGAAAGATTTTAATTCAAAACTTATGTAAATAAAACATTTGAACTCAGAGCCAGAGCCGGATTCAACCAGATTGGTCACGAAAGAATTAATATTGTTAACACTGACTTTTTCAAAACAATGTTAACACTGACTTTTTCAAAATAATGTTAACACTGACTTTCTCAAAACATCAAAAAAATTTTTTTAGACTAGCACAGGTGAGATGACATTTTAATTATTACCTCTTTCTGACAGTAACAACTCTGCTATGAATTATAAGGGAATAGTATTCATGAACCAACTAAATACAGTGAATTCAGAAATGAGGCGTAGTAAGATTGGAACTTATAACACTGAAGTTATCTTAACATCACAGCTACTGTATCTTTTCAGGTAGACCAAAATATACAACAAATCTTCATTAGAAAGTACCACAATAAGAATACAGTAAAAATTTTAACTTTTGACTGGGAAAATTTAATTTTATCATTCTAAATCCCATTACTATTGTCTGGGGAGATTAAAGCAACAAGAGGCCCTACTTTAATGCTGTTGCTATTACATAGAAATGATCAAAGACCTTCACATAACAACAGCTATTTCTCAGGTGCTAGGTAAACTATTCTTTTACTTGTTTCAGTCATTTGACTGCGGCCATGCTGGAGCACCGCCTTTAGTCGAGAAAATCGACCCCAGGACTTATTTTTTGTAAGCCTAGTACTTATTCTAACATTCTAACGCTAAGTTATGGGGATGTAAACACACCAGCATTGGTTGTTAAGCGATGTTGTGGAGACAAACAAACACACAAATAAATACATACACATATATACGATGGGCTTCTTTCGGTTTCTGTCTGCCAACTCCACTCACAAAGCTTTGGTGAGCACTAGGATATAGTAGAAGACACTTGCCCAAAGGTGCCACGCACTGGGACTGAACCCGGAACCATGTGGTTGGTAAGCAAGCTACTTACCACACAGCCACTCCCCTATGTTAAAATATTTTCATTATCACTTACCTCAAAATTTTCACTGAGTTCTTGAGCAGCTTTTAGTTTCTTTTCAACAACTATAAGAGAAATTCAACAAAATATAAATAAGAAGAAAAAATCAAACCAAAATAAAGGTCTGTTTTTCTATGCTAGCCTGCACTTCAATGAAATTTGTGACTTTATGATTGGATCCTTTCCTGTCACTAACTCTTAACTAATATCAGGGTCCTCTCCTCTTTCCTACTTACTAAAACCCTTCAGACATACGCTTCAATTAGAATTTCTCCAAATCTACTCCTAATTGGCATGATATTTTAGTTTCTATATCTTCCCCCTCTGTGTTGTCTTTGTGGGTTGCCAAGATCCGAGTCTGAAGTTACTAGCTGTTAATCTATACTATGTAGTGCATCCTTCATCAGACAAGGTTTCAATATTTGCAAAAGCCCCTCTGTCCCATTTCTGACTTGTGTGTTTGCCAAATTAGTAAGAGATGAAGTAGTTGGCTGGTTTTCATACATACATACATGTCTTCTTTGTTCCTCTCTCAGCTGAGAGATTCTAGTCATGCAGGCTTGTGGGTGTCAGTGCCAAAGACAAGCACCACATGAAAGCACCCATGCCAGTACCACGTGAAAGCACCCATGCCAGTACCATGTGAAAGCTCCCGTGCCAGTACCACGTAAAAGCTCCCATGCCAGTACCACGTGAAAGCACTCGTGTCAGTACCACGTAAAAGTGCCCGTGCCAGTACCACGTAAAAGTGCCCATACAGTGCCACATAAAAGCGCCCATGCCAGTACAACATAAAAGCATCTGTGCCAATACCACGTAAAAGCGCCCGTGCCAGTACCTCATAAAAGCATCTGTGCTAGTACCACATGAAAGCGCCCATGCCAGTACCACATAAAAGCACCCATGCCAGTACCACATAAATGCATCTGTGCCAGTACCACGTGAAAGCACCCATGCCAGTACCACATAAAACTTCAGCTGAGAGGGGAGCATTAACCAAGGTGGCTCAGGATATTAGGGAGCATTTATTAAAATGATTGAGAGAGCCACCCTCTCACTTGATACATCCAGCAGTGTAGAGTAGTTAGTATGAGAGAAGGAAGCAAGTAGCAGTCAGATCTTATCAGCTAATAATCACAACAACCTCAACTAGAAGATACTAAACCAACGTTCTCAACCAATAAATGGGAAAACTGATGGCTGTATCACTAGGAGATGATTCACTAGTCAGTTGTCATCATTCTGCTACACAATCTTGTCATTTAAAATTCACCATATCAGTTTCCATTTCTGGAATTAGTTGAAGAGGAATGCACAATTATGTTACTTCATAGAATTATTGTCGATCAAGACTTATCTATCATTATGGATGTTAGAATCATCATTATCAATATAACAGCCATTATCTTCTTTATTTTAATGAACCATTTTTTCCCTACTGATATAGGTCAGACAGGTCTACAAAACTGTAGGTTTTTTTCTATTATTTATTTATTTATTTTTTTTTTTGCAAGACAGCAAGTTGGCAGAATTTTTAGCACACCAGGCAAAATGCTTGGCGACATTCTGGATTCAAATTCTGCAGAGGTCGATTTTGCCTTTCGTCTTTTTGGGTTTGATAAAATAAGCACCAGTTGAACAGTGGAGTTGATGTAACTCACTCATGAGAACAACTGTACAACACAATTAAGAACAGTGTGTAGCGGTTAACCCTTTTAATACCACTCTAGGTACCATGTTACCAACCTATCAACAACACACATCTAATATCTTTTCCTACATGAAGTTTACAACTTATACTCCAGTTAGTACAGGATTGTGAAATGTCCACTTGAGGCCCATGACTTTTAGATGGGTTACTTACAAGGATCGAAGTAGTAATAAATATCAAGTAAATGGATTATGAAACCAAACTCAGTGATAATATACAAGGGGTTGCTGTAAAGTTCTTGGTTTTAAGGATATTGCAAAAACCCTGGTTGGAGGCCCAACTTTTCGAGCTCTTTTACAGGGCTTAAAAAAACTGAAGGACTGCTGCAATAAGTGCGAATTTGAGAGGGGATTATGTTGAATAAAATCATATTTAACTGATCCTCCTGTATTTTTTTTTTACCCAAAGCCAGTAATTTTTCAGCCCCCTTCATAAAGAATAGGAATAAAAAATAAAAAGGAAAAAGGTGAAGATAAAGAGAGAAACCTACTTGCAGGTGTAGGGTCCGCAATTAAAGCTATGTATGACTTCACTGTAGTCATCTGAGCTGCAGCATCATGTGGATTCATCGAGGGGGCCAGCATCATTTCAGCAATTAAAATATCACCTGACAAAAAGAAAGAAAACAACATTAACCGTTTAGCATTCAAACCAGACATATGCAACCCTAATGTCCTATCACAAGAGGTAATTGCTGGGGGGGGGGGTTGACATTCTCCTCAAATCACATCCTACTATGTTGAAGAAAGAGTATATCAAGTAAATAAGACCTAGATACACTACGTCAGGATAAAAGATTGATGGATATGGGTGAAACACATTAGGTCGTAAGCCTTCCAGATTAGGGCTGGCCTGGAACTAGAGCTAAACAACCACCACAAAGGACACATTAAATCAGGGTTTCTCAATCATTTTTTTACTTATGAATCTCTTTGATTTCTATTTTACTTGGGTGAACCCACATAGCTATTCAGTGTTTAAAAAATACTATTATATTTTTATAATTAAATATTAGGAATTATATTAAAAAATTGTTAAGTTATTTTGTGCAGTGTAAAAGTATAATCAATCTGTTGCACAAGTTTTAACATGACCAGAGCTGTGGAGTCGGAAAAAAATCTTTGACTCTTCTATATGCAATTAAATGATTTTGGTCTCCATATCTCATTATGCATATGCTTGTACTTTGAGTAGGCCTATATGTTATAACTGGTTTATATTAAAGAATAAAGATATTGTGAGTCGGAGTCGGTATAGTTTTACGGACTCCGACTCCAGCTATTCCTTAATTGTTTCTGACTGTGACTCCACTGTTTTAGATAAAGCTGTTCTAGATATACCATGCCTGAATAAAAGACAGAATAGTGATGGTGGAACAGCTCTGAGAGGAGATCTGTTGAATCAGAGCTTAGATGGAGCTAAACAACAATTATTTCTAATATATACACAAGGGCCAGCAGTTTTTAAGACAGGTGATTAATCCCTTACATTGATACCAGTAATTCACTGGTACTTATTTTACAGACAATGAAAAGATCAAATGCAAAGTTGATCTCAGAATATTGCAAAGCATTCTGTCTGATGTATTAACGATTTTACCAGCTCAATACCCATAATAATAATTGTTTCATATTTTTGTACAAGGTCAGCAATTTCAGTGGGAGGAAGAAAATCCAGTATTTGAGTGGTATTAATTTTATTGACTCCTGAAAGGATGAAAAAGCGAAGTCAACCTCGGCAGAATTTGAACTCAAAAGATACAGCCAGAAGAAATGTTGCAAAGCATTTTATCCGGCGTGTTAACGATTCTACCACAGTGGTTTCCAAAGCAGGCGGTATTGCATCCCCTGGGGGCGTTGAAGAAAAGTGGAACGATAATGGGGTAGCAATTCATGTAAAAACAACAAAATAATGGGTTCATTAGGTAAGGTTTTATTTGTGATATTCAGTTGCTTTGAATTTGTTTCAGAACAGAAAGAGGTATATGTTTGTGATGGTTAGTTGGGGGCGCTCGGAATGTGGCCTGGGTGTCAAGGGGGCAGCAGCTTGAAATAGTTTGGGAACCACTGTTCTACTGGCTCGCGGCCCTTGTTTCTAATTCAGGCACAAGGCTTGAAATTTGATTGGTACTTCATTTTATCGACCCCGAGAGGATGAACTCGGCATGTAAAGAGCCACAAGAAATGTCACTAAGCATTTTGTCCAATACGCTAATTGGTTCTGGTAGCTGAACGCCAAAGATAATAACAATCCTTTCTTCTACAGGCAGCACAAGGCCTGAAATTTTGGTAGAGAGGACTAGTCGATTTCATCGACCCCAGTGCTCAACTGGTACTTATTTGATCGATCCCGAAAGGATGAAAGACAAAACTGACTTTGACAGTCGAACTCAGGACGTAAAGCCGGAAGAATTGCCGCTAAGCATTTTGTCCAGTGTGCTAATGATTCTACTGGTTGGTCGCCGATAATAATAATAATTATTATTATTATTATTTCTACTATAGGCATAAGGCTTGAAATTTTATGGAGACGATGTGACAGAATCGTTAGCACGCCGGACAAAATACATAGCAGCATTTCTTCCGGCTCGTTACATTCCGAGTTCAAATTCCGTTGGAATATCGGCACAAGTCCAAAAATTTGAGGAAGGAGAGAGCACAGTCGAATAGATGGCTACTTTTACCTCAGTACATGATAGGTAACGTTTCATTTTATCGACTCCACCGCTCCCAAAACCAGAAGGATAAAAGAGAAACTGAAAAACTATGGTATGGTATTAATAGCTTCTTATATTGGCTCAAGGCCAAACATTTGGGTTGACGAAGAGCTATGAGATGAAGAGAAGTACCATAGCGGTACTTATTCTAAGGTAAAACAACGTCCATCTACGAAGGGATTTGAACTCAAAGCTAGAAAAGGGACGTAATTAAAATCGAAAAAAACATTATATATATGTGTATATATATAGATATATATGTATGTATAAACTGGAACAAAAACAAAACGAGACATGAAAAACGTTTCCTTGCTTTTTCTTCTTCTCTTTTTAAATGTCTAAAATACTCTTGATTTCTAAAACAGACAATAAAATCGGAAAATCGTAGATGAAGGTGGAAGAGGAATGGGATGTAATGTTGATCTTTTTTTTTTTGTTTTTCGAAGAATCGTTAACGACGTAATTGAATCGAAAAGACAGATTTCCACCCAAGAGGCAAATGCAAAAATTATATAAAGAAGAAAAAGATCAAAACACATACACACGTGTGTGTATGTGTAGTTTTTATCGTGTATGTGTGTCTATTAATTGGCTGAGGGAAGCAAAATAACAATTTTAAATAAGATAAAGCAAGGCTTACCCCTCTCTCACGGTTCACTAATGTTCCATGGGCTGAGAAAACTGAGTTAAATAGAAAAAATATAAATATATATATATCTATCTATCTTTCTTTATATATGTGTATATATATCTGTGTGTATAATGTTGTTTATATATCTTTTATATGTAAAAGTTAAGCCGCAAATTACGCTTAATTGCGACATTCAGCCACCATGGACAGAAGCTTACAACGCGCATGTCTGAATTATATAGGTTTCCGGTCGGTAAGAAAGCTGAAAGAGAGAGAGAGAGGAAGAAAGAGAGAGATAGAGAGAGAGGAAGTACAGACAGCCTTGTTGTTGTGGTTACTGTTAAAGCTCCCGGGTTATTATATTTCGAACATACATGTGATCAAAGGTGTTCCATTGGTGACTATACCGTTAGACCACGATATTCAGTGTCCTGATTTTTAGATAAAATATAGTGTGAGGGAGACCAGGGCCGAGGCTAGAAAGTGCGGGGCCCAATTAAAGAAATGTTAATGAGGCCCTCTACTCTACAAAAGCTGAAGATTGATGATTTATGCATCGTGTAGTACGCCAGTCCTTGCCAAAAAGCGTTGAGGGCTTGAGGCTCCCCCATTAACCACAATGGTATATTAAAAATTGAAATCTCACATGAAAGTTTTTTTAATGTTTTATTATAAGTCAAGATAGTTACTGATATGGACGAGTAGCAAAATGAGGTGTTCTTTCTGCATTTTTGACTTTGAGACAAAATATATTTTTTGCAAATATTCACTCCCTTACAAAAATTATATCAGCTAAGCAAATGGCCTTTCCTAAATGCATAAAAACCATTATAACATAATCTAATCCCTATTTCAGAGAATCATTGCCGTTCTCTTTGAGCATATAAAAAACCAAATTTGGCTGGGACAAAATGAGCAAGACAAGATCATGTAAATTTGCCACTTTAGTTCTCCAGAAAACAGACTCATACACATCAATATCCATCTCTAGACATCAGAAAGATCAGAAGAAATGCAATAAATATATATCTAGGTCAAATAAATGAGAGTCAAGGAAAAATGGCACATGATATGAAATTAACGAAGCTCGACTAGATAAAAAAAAAGAACACAGCAGAAAATATTCTCTATAGCTTCTTCACGATTCGCTAGTATCCTCGTAATATATTTGCATACCATGTAGTTAAAGAGAAGAAATTATCGAAGTTAGTCTTTACTCATTTTACCCCATTTTAGACATTTTTTGAAACTTGAAAATTATCAAATTAGACATTAGTGTGAGGAAAAAAATTGACTTGGAATCTAACAAAGAAAAAAATATTGATTGTTAAACACCAAAAATTATCCAGATATTTTATTAGCAATTTCAATTACAATCGTGTCAAAGTTGAGGAACATTTTCTTGAAAAATTAGGACCTGCCACCCATGTTACGGACTCGTTCAACTTCAACAACAACAACTATGCTGACCAATTTGTACAAAATGCTGATCGAATACTTGCAATTTAATAATTTTAAAAAGTAGGAGGGAAATAACGAGAAATAAGAAGTTACTCATTTTGCCCCGGTTACTAAATTTCCCCACCTCTTACTGTTTGTGAATAGGCTTTTTAAAATCAGACTTTTCTGACTTTTTATCTGAGAAGTCTTTCAAAATCATTTCAAAGTAAATTATCTTTTGTAATGTCATTTTCGCCAAATTATTTGGTCTATCTCGTAAAACTGTTGACCGTAGCTGTGTTTTCTTCATCAGTTTTAGTTTTGAAAAACTCACCTGTTTCTGATATCTATTGAACACGAACTTAGCTCTTACCTTGATTATTCTGAACTGATCGATGATTTCGCAAAGCGAAAAGTGCGCCGTGTTTGTCTTTGAAAGTTGCCTGGATCATAAAAGTGTTCTTTTATTCATATCTGGAAGTTTTACTTATTGAAATTGTAATGGACCTAAATAAATTTAACTTGTACTTTTAAAGATGTTCTTTATGATAACGTGAAATACTGAACTTTAGATAGAATAAAGTAAAATAAAGCTATGAACAAAAGGTGCATAGGTTATGAATTTTGATTGAAGGAATGGGGCCTCGAAACAAAAAAGTGCAAGGGGTCTCTAAAAGTCACGCGATGGAACTACACGAAAGGCCTGATTGGTGGCCCAACTTTCCGAGTTTTTTTTACAAGGCTTAGAACTGAAGGACTGCTGCAATAAGTGTGTGAATCTGAGAAGGGGATATGTTGAATAAAATCATAATTAACTGATCCTCCTGTATTTTCTTTTACCCAAAGCCAGGAACCTTTCAGCACTTCTTTCTATACCTACAAAATGAAATTTCGAAAGAAATTGTGACGTCTGTCAGTATATGTGCATGCTCACTATTTTTCTTTTCACATCAAATTCCAATATATTCATAATTTACAGACTCTATTTGTGGGAAATTTCTTTAAAAATACTCATTTTTCTGAAAGCTATGAGGAAACAAAATCAACTCGTTTGAATTTTCCGAAACTCCTCTTCCCACCCACAGAAAAACTTTTTTTTCACAACTAATTCCGATATAATTGGGATCTACACCATCTGAGACGTATTTACAGAAAACTTCATTGCAAAATATTAATTTTTCCGGAAGTTATGAGAAAACAAAATCGGTGAGGGAACAGATGTGGGTTAATGAACACTATGAAAAGGATTTTAGTTATTGCATCACCTTTGAAGTAGGATCTCAGGTAAATATAACACAGTGGGGATACTGTGAAAATTTTACCCATAAAAAATTATCCAAAAGGTGAAGAAACATTCCGTACAAGAACAGTAAACATTTGGAATAGCTTAGCAGAAGGAATGGTAACAGCTGAAAACAATATATTTTTTAAACCTGTTGGTCAACGGTAGGAACAATTAGAAAGGAGAAGCATATAGAATTAAGGCCTACCTTCAGTTTCTCAATTTTCAACTAAGTAATATTTCGTTTGGCAACGAGCGACCTGGAGGTTAAACAGTTGTCTATTAATATACCTAATAGTGTGTCTCACTCTATCCTTCCTCTGTGAGAAGCTATTAACTGTAATGTTTCTTTCATTATGCCTGAAGTTCGTGGAAATACTGACAGGTTGTTTAGTTTGGTGATTTTTACACTAACCTATCTGCAGTCATGATAATTGTCAAACAACGTTGAGCATAACAGTGAAGTGTGGAACTGAGCTACTTTTGTAACATGTCCCGACTTTTGGCACACCTTTTAAAGAACACACGCTCACGCACACACTTACATAAATACACATATATATATGACACACATACATACATCACGGTATTATCTACTGATAAGACATGATGTGGCTAAGACACTGTAAACAGTATGATGAGATCTGTCGGAAGAATACCCTAGGCCAAAGAAATAAGAACCCATAGTATGGTAGAAGCCCAAACCACTCATAATAAAAAGGAGTGCTGGTGGAATGTTTGTTATTTAAGTATGTGTGAGCATGTCTAGACATGCGACTATGTGCATGAGAATACATACATAAAACAAAACATACAATTCTGCACAAATACATACATACAAAAATATCCTGTTGATGTTGTTGAAATTTCAATGAATGAGCCTTGGATCTAGTTTAGAAAGCGGCTCTTTCTCCATTGGCAAGAAATCTTGAAATAAAACTGAAAAATGACAGACAGACATACATGACAGAAATAATGAACGCACCCAAACGTATATATGAAACTGCTGTAAGCTTATAATAAATAAATACCCCATTGTATCTGTCTATTTTATGTTTCACTGTGTAAAAACCATACCATCTTAACTGGGTAATGAACGGTGGATTTACAAATTTGATTGGTGACGAACTTTGATTTTGGATTGCCTGAAGTATACGATACAAATCACAAGACTTTTTTGTTAGCCTGATGTATATTTATCTGCAGAGAGCTTAAGGAATCACCGCTGAGATGCTTAAAATATCTAGCGGGATGGGATATGGTCTAGTCACATGTGTAATTAACCAGATTGTCCACAAGGGACTCATACCCAATGACTAGTGTAGCAGCATTATAGTCAAAGTTAAAGGTGATGCCTTAGACAGAAATAATTACAGAGGTATCAAATTGCTGGACCAGATGATGACAGTTACAGAGAGGTCAAAGCTCAACTAATTGGATAATGAACTGGTTCTGTGCCAGAGAGAAGCACTATTGATGCTATATTCCTAGCAAGGCAGCTGCAGGAGAAGTACTTAGCCAAACATACACCTCTGGACTTGGCGTTTGTTGACATGGAGAAAGCCTTTGACAGGGTCCCCCTCTCCCTTATCTGGTGGGCAATGCGGAAGCTAGGGATAGATGAGTGGTTGATGAGAGTTGTACAAGCCATGTACTTAGATGCTGTCAGTAAGGTGAAAGTCGGCAACGAGAATAGAAATAAATTCAGCATACATGTAGGAATTTTACCAAGGATTGGTTCTCAGTCCCCTCTTGTTCATTCCTCCAGGCCATAACAGAAGAATTTAGACTGCCCTTGGAACTCCTCTATGCTGATGACCTTGTTCTTATAGCTGAATCACTAGAAGAACTAGAGAAGGAAATTCAGGTGTGGAAGCAAAGTCTAGAATTAAAAGGCCTTAGAATTAATTTAGTAAAGACCAAAATCTTAGTAAGTAAGAAAACAAACAAATCACAAATCCCTTCAGGGAGATGGCCCTGTTTAATATGAAGAAAACGCGTCGGAATAAACTCCATAAAGTGTACCTCTGAAACGGTGTGTCCTCGAGAAAAATGAATTTGATTTTCGAAATCTGTCTCCCAAAGAGAAGTTTGTCTTTAAATAATAAAAAAAATATATAATTTTCTACGAGAACTCGACTTTTAGATCGACAACTCTCCCACTCTCTATCTGTCACCTTCAATCTCTCTTATTTTCTTTTTAACGCCTTCGCCTTTATATATTTACCTCACTCTTTGTCATTCACCCTCTCTTTGTCTGTACATGTATTACCTCTCACACACGCTGCCTCCTCCTCCCTCTCTCTTCTTATGCCATGCAATTACTTTCGTTTTCTTTCAAACTTCGTCTTCCGATATTTACTTTCGTTTTATAATACACAGCTATCGCGCACAAACCCGGTTTTCTGATTGGGTAAAAATTATCAAACTTTAAACCTCTGTAACATATTTCAAAAACTTTTTCTGGAATTTCATTCAAATTTTACATATGCATTACTTAGGGTCCATGAAGTGTCATGGGTCAAAAAAAAATTTCAACTTCTTGCCTAACGCGGACCCGGAACAATCTTTTAGCCTGGTTCGGTATTACGTGTCAAAAGTGACTGCTGTTTCACTTTAATTCTAATGTGATGAAACCAAATCCAAGGTATTTAAAAATACACATTTATCTTTCAATTACCAGTTAATAATTATCGCTGCAGGTGTAACGTTATAAGTATTTACAGTTACATATTAACCCTGGTACTACTAAAGCAGCGCGGACCCGAACGCGCAGTCGCGCGTCCGCGCTAGCTAGTCGTGAGTGGTCGATCCTAACCCTAACCCTATTCCTAACCCTAACCCTAACCCTAAACACGTATTCATTTGCACGCGCGGGTTAGGGATGGGGTTAGGGTTTGGGATAGGGTTAGGGTTAGGGTTAGGGACAGGGTTAGGGTTAGGGTTAGGGTTAGGATCGACCACTGAAGACTAGCTAGCGCGGACGCGCGACTGCGCGTTCGGGTCCGCGCTGCTTTAGTAGTACCAACCCTTAAATTAACGTTTAATACACGTGCTTAATATCACTCTCTCTCTCTCTCTCTCTCTCTCTCTGTATATATATATATATATATATATATATATTAATATTAAGAAATTTATCTATAATAATTATAGTGGCATTTATCGTTAAATAAGCAGTTCGTGCATGTGTTTCTATTTGGTTAATCTATGTATATAAAATTCTTTGTCTGTTCCCAATGCTTTCTCAAACGTTTCCACCAAATCAAATCAAATTTTACAAGGTAATAGTGGTAAATTTTCAGATTAACACCCGCACGATCTTCACTAGGGTGTTAGGGTTAAGGTTAGAGAATTCCGTCCCTAACCCTAACACCCTAGTGAAAATCGTGCGGGTGTTAATCTGAAAATTTACCGGAATAGTATCAACTAATTAATCAATAATGTATTCACCCTTGTTGTTTACAAACTTCTTCCCAACGTTCAACAAGATTTTCAATACCTCGTTCGTAGAAATCACCCGATTTCGACTCGAAAAATTGATCCAACCAAGCTCTCAATTCTGCATCAGAATTGAACGAAACTCCGCGCATAGCATTTGAAAGAGATCGAAAGAGGAGGAAATCCGTTGGTGCCAAATCAGGAGAGTATGGCGGGCGTGGCAGCATTTCCCAGCCATGCGTTTGAATGGCTTCCTTGGTCATATTAGCGATATGAGAGCGGGCGTTGTCGTGGAGCAGAACACCATGCTGCCGATTAGGTCTTTTCTCTTGAATAACCATGTTGAGTCGTTCTTTCTGTTGAATATAGAGTTCCGCGTTGACCGTTTGGTTCCGTTCAAGCAATTCGTAATGGATAATCCCTTCCCAGTCCCACCATACGCACAACATCGTTTTACGTGGATGAAGATCTTGTTTCACGTGTGGTGTCACTTGTTTACCGGGGCTTAGCCATTCCTTACACTGCTTCATATTGATGTACAGGCACCATTTTTCGTCGCCAGTAACGATTCGGTAAAGAAATCGTTTCTTGTGTCCATGAGTTGAGCGGTGACGAGCAAGGAAACCAGCGGAGATTGTAACTCGTTGATTTTTGTTGTCACTTAAAGCATGCGGAACCCATGCTCCATACTTCTGAACCTTTCCCATCGAGTGAAGATGCTTCTCTATAGCAGTGTGAGAGCATTCCATTTTCTCTGCCAGTTCCCTTGTCGTTTGTCGAAAATTTTCGTGCAAAAGTTGCTTTAATCGCTCTTCATCGAATTCAATTGGACGGCCAGAGCGAGATGCGTCTTTGAGGTCAAAATTTCCATTTTTGAACCCGGCATACCAATCACAAGAGGTTCTTTCAGCTATAGCACCCTCTTCACACACAGTACAAATGTCACGAGCAGCTTTTGCGGCCTTAGAACCTTGATTAAAAGCAAAAAGTAGGAGGTGTCGAAAATGCTCGTTTTTCTTAACTTGACATTTCATTTTAATGATCTGAAAATAAACAAAAATTAACTAGAAAAAAAATAGATTCCAAAATGATTCAAAAATAGAATTCTCGGAAGAAATACATTCCAAAATTTTTTTTTAAACGGCGGGAACATAGTTGCCAACCCAATGAGAATGCGTGTGTGTGTGTGCGCGTGTGTCTGTCTCTCTGTCCCTAAAACTTGAGAACTACACAACTAATTTCATTCAAATTTTACACATGCCATACTTAGGGACCATGTAGTGTCTTAGGCCAAAAAAATATTTAACTTGCCTAGTGCTAGCCCAGAGCCATATCATATCTCCTCCACTATTGCATTATTACGTGTCAAAAGTGAAACAATAACATCTCTCTATTGTAATGTCAGATATTTTCACTTTAATACTGAAACTATTATCTCACATATATACAGGCATGCATACATATATGCATACTTACATATATATAATACTAGCAGAGATACCCGTACATATCTACTGTTCAGCTACCAGTTCATAATTATCGCAAGGTTGTAATGTATTTACAATTTGCTTACATTTGGTTAATTTACACTGCATACAAAATTACAGACATGCTACATACAACTGCTTACAAAATAGAGATTAAGGGACATGAGACTTTCTCAAGACCAGCAAATGCATCCTACAGCACGTCCGATGGAGTCTCAAGATAGAAAGATGAGACTTTCTCAAGACCAATAAAGGCATGCTGCAGCACGTCAAATAGTCTCGAGAGAGAAGGGAGATGAGACTTTCTTGAGATTAGCAAAGGCATGCTGCAACACGTCTGATTGAGTCTCAAGACAGAAGGGAGATGAGACTTTCTCAAAATCAGCAAAGGCATGCTGCAGCACATCGGATGGAGTATTTTTTTCTGTGTCCATAATTTTTTGATTACAATATTGAAAAAAGAAAATGCCACCAAAGAAAAACGTAATCTCTCCAGAAACATGGATAAACTTCTGGAAAGTTTTACAGACTTTTATTGTTCCAGTGATGGCTTGGATCTGTAGTTTTCGAATCATCCTTCTCCTTTCTGGTTTTGAGAATCCTAATTTCTCAAGATTGGTATTTATGCAGTGTGTTACGTATGCTAGTCCCTCAATGATTACAAGTATAAACTCGTAATCAGGATAGAGTAGCTGTAGATTCCTCAATAGTTCAGCATAGGTATTTTCTTTTTCGCCCATCTTTAGCTTTATGTTAACATCTGCTAGGCAGCTGATTTCCACAACCATACACAGTTTCTCTTCTCCATCCCAAATTACTATGTTAGATCTATGATATTTACATTTTATTAAGGTTTTCACTGGAACATTCCACCAGTACTCCTTTTTATTATGAGTGGCTATGGCTTTTACCATACTCTAGGTTTTCATTTGTACATACATACGTACGTTGTATGTGAGAAATAACGATAACCATAAGTTTATAGTATTTGTTTCTACGTACTGAGATAATGTCTAGAGTTAGGTAGAAGGCCGGGCATTTCATAAGTATTTTGAGAGGGAAGTAGAAAGAATGTAATTGGTAGAAAAAAATTATTTGGGACTACAAAAGCATAATTTCATCATCATTATTTAACGTTTGCTTGTCTCACATCAGCTTTCCCACGGGTCCCTTTTATTATGCCTATCCTTATATATATATATATATATATATATATATATATATATATATATATTCTGTTGTGTCTGGGGAGAGTCATTTTCTTATTGTGCCTTAAAATTTAATACATTCACCGGTAAAATTTCCACTTATTTCTTATTTTTATTTTCCTAAAATTTTCGTTGCGTCTTGCAACCTTTTCAATAGTCTTGACTCTCTTTGAAAAGGTTGCGAGACGCAACGAAAATTTTAGGAAAATAAAAATAAGAAATAAGTGGAAATTTTATCGGTGAATGTATTAAATTTTAAGGCACAATAAGAAAATTACTCTCCCCAGACAACAGAATATGCTTCAGCACACGAAATCACATAAAAAATCTTGCAAACCAAATCCAAAAACGAAACATATATATATATATATATATATATATATATATATATATATATATATATATATATATATATATATATATATATATATATATATATATAATGGGCTGGACAGTCCGAGTGGATCAAACGAACCAGCGTACAATGTCTGCTTCGGCACGGTTTCTGCGGCTGCATGTCCTTCCTAATTCCAGTCATTTTACTGAGTGTATCGGGTGTTGTTTTTTTTGTTTTTATTTTCGTGGTACCGGCACTGGGGAAGGTCACCAAGTAACTTGCAAGAAGTAATCTCTCAATTGAGTCAGGCAGTAGTATTGAGGAAGATGGCTTTATGCCAAGTGTTGAGAGGCAAAAGTATGATAGATGGATAACATGCATATAACACTGTTGAAGATAATGCTTTCTCCTATTGATTATTCAGCATATTCATCATAAACGGACTATAAATTGAACCGACAATATCACAAATCGTTTTATTCGATAGTCCTGCGAGTCTACCAATCTAGTACCGTTCCAGTGTCTTATACAGATTTCTTATATAGATACAAGGTTTATATATAGATACAAATAAAAAAAAACATTAGGGGAAAGAGAACAGTCAGTCGTAAAGATTTCTGTACGTGACTGGTACTTATATATCGACCACAGAGAACTGAAAGACAAAGTTAACCTCCACAGGATTTAAAACGAGATCGAAAATGGTCGTAACTAAATATCGCAATTTTTCCGAGGCTCTTAATGGTTCTGTCAACTTACCGTCAACCTCTATCCTAAGATCGGGAAGTAAAAGCATTAAAAGTTGAACATGTGTTATTGGATAGAAAACCACCTTTTTTTCACTATGCATCTCTGATATATACACGAAGATTATATGTTTGATTATTTAGTAAGAAAAATAAAGAAAAGAAAAATAATACAAAATAAAAATGGTACAAAAAAAATGAATGGCAAACTATCAAGTTTTAATTCGATCCAACGAATCTAGTGGAAAAAATATATTTAGGTAACTTATACTGTGATTGTCCGTTTTAAAGTTTATTTTCCTCATAACCAAAAGAGCACCATGGTGTTTACAACTGTTACTTAAACGGTTAAATGCCAATTATTGCTCCCTTAAAACAGAACAAAAATTAAGTTTATAATTTATTCTTGATATGCTTATCAGAAATTTCTTCCCTCTGCTATTTCTTTTATGAAGCTGACTTGAATCCTCTTCGACCTACATGAAAGTGCTTTTATATGAAGAAATCCCAGCTTATTTAATTTTAAATGTAAGTATAGATAAGTTTTAAATATGAGAGAGAGACCTTTTTTAATTATTCTAATGTTTGTCCATTATTTATTATATCATCTCTATTTAAAGAAAGTGAAAGAAACGAAACTTTTGTTTTCATTATCATAATTATCCCGTACCCAGTCATAAAACCGTCGCGACTTTCTCTTAAGCACCAGAAAATATTCCAGTCTGAGTAATAAATCATTTCGAAGATACAACCGCATGTCACAACTTGCAGGCGAACCAGTCATTCTATCTCGCACGCGTTTGAACGTCGGGCGATAGTTCTGTCCCAGTGTTCTTGATTGTTTGCTTGTTCTATGTCTACCTAGTATCTGTTCACATGCTTCAGGTCCTGAAAGGTTCGATGCCACGTTTCCTTTCTTCTGTTTGTGTCCATCTCAATGCTGATTTTGTTCATGGTTGCCGATGATCTGACATGCCACACTCTTTCTTCTTTTCTTCACGGTCTTGAGGTGTTGGCGACTATTTTCTATTTCACCATATTGCCCGTTGTTGTCAACTCTCACTAATAATTTTAATGTGCGTTGACATCTCTCTCTCTGACGAGTAGCTACGTACATTACACATCTTATAGAAACAAACCCACAACTTGAATACTTAATACTTCAAAGCACTGTGTTACCTATAAAAATTTGGGTGCACATTGGGATTAGACACTGAGGGAAAACCGCTGTAACTTTTTTATTTTTTCATTTTGGCGATTTTCGCTTTCGATAATGTGTTTTACATATCACGGTCATGCGATTCCTCCTATAAAATTATTTTGACCCCCTCCCCAACACCCAACACCCCCGTATGATTGCTATTAGTCCTGGGAATAACTGCCAAACTTCCCTTTCATCACATCAGTTCCAGCATAGTTATTAGAGGTTAAACGACGATGATGTATGTGTATGTGTGTACATGACAATATATATTCTCTTTGTCTTGATTGTAAACAAACAGTTACCGGTCACTCAAATGAGTGTCGTCATTCGTCTGCAGTTCTCTGGGAAGAGGATCTGGCTGTAGAAAAACCAGCTTCAACAAAGATTTATGTTAACATGGAAAAGTCGACATCAAAATTGCAATTTCTTTACATCCATTATTATATACTTGAATTTTTTTGTGGCGGACTGAATAAGTGCCTCTTGGTACTAAACACTTAACTATGAAGTTTATGCATGATTTTGATGTCACATTCGTTGAAAGCATGCAAAAGAACCAGGAAAAGAAAAAAAGACCCATGAAACAAAACTCCCACCTTTCTTTTCCGGAAAAAAAAGTAGCTTGCGGTGGGTTTGGAGGTCAGATACGTCAAATGCACCTGAAAAAAACTGTGGAAAAATATTATTCCACACCAAGGTACGAAATATTTACCGAAAGAATAAAATCTTGTACCAGTTATACCTGTATTTTAATTAATTCAAATTAATGTATCTCATTTTGAAAAGTGGCAAAATTTTTGTTGGTTGCCATCTGAGATAATTTTAGTAACAAATCAAACAGGTAAGATGCATTAAGAATTTCAATTTTAGTGTTTATCCATGATGTTATTGCTTTTACACCTGTTAATTAAATTTACCTGCCCATAAAAGTCAAATTTACTCAGCAAGATCAGCTAAAATTATGTAACTATAAACCAGTGGTATATAAAGCACCCACTGACAAAATTTCAAATCTGTATGTAAAAAAAATTTACAAAGTTACAAGCAAATATTGTGGACACCCCTCTTGAACCTGAATAATTCAAAATAACATGAACAAATAAGCATTACATTTGACAGATTAATATGAACACTAAAGATGATTTTAGGTATTTTTATTTTTCTTACACACACATAACACAGCCTCACTCAGTTGGGACTACATGTGTGTTATTTTGACATCATCATTCCATAAAATTTGTTTATGGGGAGAAAAATATTGAAAAATATCAATAGATGTCTGAGTGAGAAAGAAACTTCCTTCTCTCCTCCTCCTTAATTTTCTCCATTCCCCCCTTCCCTTCCCATTCCCCTCCTTCCCTTCCCATTCCCCTCCTTCCCCCTTCCCTTCTCCTCAATGCCCTCCTCCTCCAGCAACCCTTTCCCTCCTCTCCTCCTTCCCTAACTGTAACCCTCCCCCGCCCTCCCCTTCTCCCCGCCCCTCCCCCTCCTTCCTTAACCCTAACTGCAACTCTCACCCTTCTCTCTCTGTCCTCTCCTCCTCCTCCCCATAATCCTCCCCTTCTCCCCTTTCTCTTCTCCTGATCCTCTTCCTCCCATTCCTTCCCTCCCTTTCCTCCCCTTCCACTTTCCTCAATAAAAGTTAACGTTAATGGATCAATGTTAACTTCCATTTTCAAAGAATTAATGGATTAATGATCAATACAGTTAACTTTTCAATTAACGGTGCCCACCACTGATTTTAATCATGTGTCCATTGTACCAGAGCTTTGACCTTTCAATGCAGAGAAATAGTGGCTTGATCTGAAGAGACCCCCTGATCTCTGTGCCATACAACCTGTCAAGTTACATTGCTCTCAGAGATGTTTTGAAAGAATTCCATTTAAACTGCTTGTATTTGTGACCATACTCTTTCACTCATTATCCAACATCTATAACCATGGTATAAAAGGATTTCTAAAAATTTCTTTTGTTGTAGGTTACTTCTATGAATAAAGATGTCTAGTTGTCTCACCTCCGAGCAGAGGAAAATTATCGATGAAAACCGTCAAAGAGCACTGCAAAAGCTTGCTGAAAAAAAAGCACAGGTGTCACCAAGACCAAGTCCAGCCCATTCTGTAAAATCTCCTTCAAGTCAATCAGTTACATCGAGTGGATCTGTTCCACAAAATAATTATGCACCGAAAACACAAACAGTTTATAAAGATGGCAGAATGTTGCCACAAAAAACAAACTCTTTCGCAACCAGTTCTCGTTATAGCACTTTTAAAAGCATGCCAAGGAAAGTTATTGAAGCTAAATTTATTTTAGAATCTCCGTCAAGATTTCTTGTTGATGTGATATTCTATCAGGGACTAATAGATTTATTTAAGACAATGGAAACAAAGCAATATGGTAAGAAAGACCTTTTTACTTTTATACTTTTCTTTTTGTTGATGCTGTTATAGTGTACTACCCTGGCAAACATTGATTGAAAGCATTCCCTCCACGACCATCCTGTCTTTGTTTTTATAGAGTATTCAGGATCACATCATTCAGTGCGTCTTTTTTACAAGTTGGAAGGATGTGATTTATAAATCTATGTATGTCTGCCTGACTTACTCCCATGCTGGTGGCACATAAAAAGCACCCACCACACTCTCGAAGGAACTAAAACTGGAACCTTTATTTTCTTGTTCCTCTTAGCACCAACCAATTTATATTGAAAACATTCAGCTGCCAGAGTTGGTACAGCACCCATCTAAATACTCTCTAGCATTGAATTTTCCTAACATTCTGCTCTTTGTGTCCTCAGTTCAAATCCCACAAGGTTGGGGAATATGGAATACTCCATCTGGAGTTGATAAAAAAAGTTACTAGTAAATAGATGGTGGCGGTGGCAGTTGTTGTTGTTTCATAGGAGGAGGGGGTCATTCTCCATCCAGCAAAAGAATTGATAGCCTCCTTCAATTATCTATTGAATCAATGAATTTATTCATATCTATTATTTTTTGCATCATTGTCTTTTAATGTCTCCAGATGCTGTCACAAAGAAATGGTCCTTCAGTTTGCAGGAATATCATAAACTAGGTAAATATTTGTTGTTTTTCTCTCTTTTTATTTAAATGATTTAGAGGAGGAAGGACAGTGCCATTGAGCCTTTTTCTGGATCTTTGGAGCTCGTCTGAATCTTTACCATTATCATCATCATCTGGCACATCATCTTTATCAGCATCTTCATCATCATCACCAATCGCTTTACAGTAATCCCTCACCATATCATGGTTTATTATTTAAGTTTACATCCATTCCTCCGTGGTGTTGTTTTGCATTTATAATAAAATAAATATATACAAATTACAAAAATAATAAAAAGAAATATACAGTACAATACTGTTTCTACTTTGAAGATTTTCACCTATCGCGGGGGTGATCGTTTTGGAACGTTACACCTGTGGTAGTTGAGGGATTACTGTTTATACTCTCTTGATTCCCAATCCTTGTCTTCTTTCCTGCATTTAAATTAAATTATTGTGGTGCTGATGATGATGTAAACGTGTTCTTTATATTACAGTGAAGCAAGCCAAAGTTTTAGAACCAGATGTCAAAGTTGTACCGCTGCCAAGTTTCATTGTTCAGTTTTTCGCACACAAAATGAGAACGCAACAGCAACAGCAGCAACCATCATCATCATCATCATCATCATCATCATCATTGCCATCGTCACCTACCAAATCAGATATTGATTTGTCTAAAATAGATAAATGCCTTCGGGAGAGCTTGATGCCATTCCAGTTGGAAGGGGTTAAGTGAGTATATTGCATTCTTAAACTCTCCCTTCCCCAACCATCATCATCATCATCAGTTAGCACAAACATTCTACAGGGTGTCCACAAAGTCTGGGTACATGGAGATTAACACATACTTTAAGAAATTATTATTTCTTGTATTTAATTGTTTATGTTATGATTTTATTTACTCCATGTACCCAGACCTTGTGGACACCCTGTAGAGCAGAATAAAACATAATCAGTTGACCAACTGACATACTTTCTCTTATTAAAACATTCTATGACCATTGTCATACAGACATGTTCTTGTTCTGTCTTACAAATACACCACTGTTAATACAGTACCTGTATGCTTCTTCATCATCATCATTTAATGTCTGATTTCCATGCTGACATGGGTTAGATGGTTTGACTGGAACTGGTAAGTTAGAGGCCTGCACCAAGTTCCAGTCTGATCTGGTTTGGTTTCTATAGCTGGATGCCCTTCCTAACGCCAACCACTCCAAGAGTGTTATAAGTGCTTTTTATGTGCCACCGGCACGACACTGGCAACAGATATGACTGTGATTTCATAGGTGCCGTTTACATGACACTGACAATGGTCACAAGTATAGTTTCATTTGCTTTGATGAGTCTCCTCAAGCACAGCATATCGCCAAAGGTCTTGATCATCTGTCATCACCTCCGTAGGGCCCAACATTCAAAGATCATGCTACTGGCAACGACCATGATTACGAATTCATAGATGCCGTTTACATGACACCAGCATTGGCCATGGCTACAATTTCACTTGACAAGTCTTCTCAAGCACAGCATATTGCCAAAGGTCCTGGTCACTTGTCATCACCTCTGCTAGGCCCAACATTTGAAGATCATGCTTCACCACCACGTCCCATATCTTCTTAGGTTTACTCCTTCTGCAGGTTCCCTCCATAGTTAGAGATTGGTGTGCATGCGTATAAATATATATAGTGTTTTACGTGCCACCTGCACAGGAGTCAGTCCAATGTTTTATTCACATGCCACCGGCACAAGTGCCAGTAAGGCGGAGTTGGAAACGATCGCGCTCAAATGGTGCTTTATACGTGCCACCGGCACGGAAGCGAGACTGCTGAGAGAAAGAAACCTAGTTGTTTCTTACAACAAGTACATCTAATGATATATATATTTCGCTTGGGCATTTTGAGACTAATAACCTGGTGTAGAGCTCAATATACATTCGTTTCAAAATGAAGAGTTAGTTGGGTACAGAGTGGTAATAAGAAAATAACATGACTAAGGAATAACTGTAATTCCTTTTTCCAAATACTGCACTTTATATTTGAGGCTCCAGTGAAGCTGTAGGATGTTATTCAACTATGAGTCCACTTCATTTTATTGCAGAGACAACTGTAAACTAATGAAGTTTCATAAGATAATCATTTATCTCTTTGACTCTACGTAATATCAACTATTGTCATTCTTTGTTCAATATTTATTTTTTTGTGTGGGAATGGAACGAGTAGTCTTCCTGCTCTTCAGAACATAGTATTTTATATAGAATATCCATGATACTCATGTGAAGTGTGATAAGTTTCATCTCAATATTTATATTATATACATTAAATCTTTTCACAGATTAAGTATTGAAAGGAGAGGCAGGATTTTGTTTGCTGATGAAATGGGTCTTGGCAAAACACTTCAAGCTATTTCAGTTGCCTGTTATTACAGAAATGAGTGGCCCCTCCTGATTGTTGTTCCCTCTTCAGTGCGATTTGACTGGGCTCAGGTATGTGTCTTATCTTCAAACAAAGTTTCTGACTACAATTTTTCTCCATTTCAATTTTCATATTTTTAGATACATGCATATATATATAATCTTATCTATTTTTCTATTTATCTTCCCTATCTATCCATCTGTCTGTCATTCCATCCATCCATCCATCTCTCTATCTGTGCCATGTAAAAAGTATCCAGTATACTTTGTAAAGTGGTTGGCATTAGGAAGGGCATCCAGCTGTAGAAATCATGCCAAAACAAGCAATAGAGCTTGGTGCAGCTCCTGTCCTTGATTACTCCTGTCAAACCATCCAACCCATGCCAGCATGGAAAATGGGTGTTAAATGATGATGACATATATACATTTGGTTTTTTTTTTAAAAATTGGTTATATTATCTGATGTTATATTATATTTTATAGTATATTATATATATTATAATGTTTTTGGGGTTGGCTCTGCCCTCATATCAATTCCAATTTCTCTCCTCATTGCTCACATTCTTGCAATTTCATCTTTTAGTAGTCTATAATTCTCCATCTTTTCCAGCTCTTTGTCATCTATGCATACATCCCTGGGTGTGGCAATATCTATGATCTTGGTTTCCATTTTTCTTTTATCTACCACATTATTATTATTATTCAGTAGTCTTATTTTTATAACGTGCTTTCACTGCACTACCAAGCACAGCTCTGTGTACCTTGAGTATGTGCTGTAGTTTGCTGTGATGCTCTTATGGTTACTATTATTATTATTATTATTATTATCATTACCTCTTTTGTTCAGCAAATTCGACGCTGGGTACCCAGTTTGGATCCACAAGAGATAAATGTGATCTTGAAAGGCAAAGATAGTGGTGTAAGTGGAATGGTTAATATTCTCAGTTATGATCTGATGTCAAAGAAATCAAATGAATTGTTAACCAAGAAGTTTAAAATTGTTATTATGGTAAGTAGGATTCCATGTCAATAATGTGTATGTGTGTGTCAGGGTATACATATATGCATGTTTGTTGTCATCATCATCATCTTCTAATGTCAGTTTTTCATATTGGCATTGGTTGTATGTAAATATATGTTCACAGACACTGATAAACAATGTAATATTGAAAATGTAAAAGAATTTGTGTACCCTGGTATTCTTATTACCAGTGAGTACAATGACACCCATGAAATCAAGAGAAGAGTCTGTATAGCCAAGAATGCCATGATATCACTGAACAATATATGGAAGAATAAGGCTGAGCTCTAATTGTGGAGGGAATGTGTAGATGGGGTAGACCCAAAAAGATGTGGAACGAAGTGGTGAAAAAGGATCTTCAGATGTTGGGCCTCACCTAGGGGATGACAGGCCAAGACTTTTGGTAGTTTGTTGTGCTTGAGAAGATATGTCAAACTAAGTAAATACATGGTTGTCCTTGCATACAGGCATGTCCCCTGCATCCCTCTCCGGCTGAGTATACCTAATCATGTGCCAATGCCATGTAAAAAGCACCTGTGCCAGTGCTGTGTAATAGCAACCGCTGTAAAACGGTTGGCATTAGGAAGGGCATTCAACTGCAGAAGCTATGCCAAAGCAGACATGGAAACTGGGCAGATCTCCAGTTGACCAGCTCCTCTCAAATTGTCCAACCCATGCCAGCATAGAAAACGGACGTTAAATGATGATGATGAAGGCCGTCTCCTTGCAAACGAAAAAGCAACGCCTCAATTCATTGATAGTTAGCAGAGCCACCTATGGAGGTGCGTGACTCGTGATCGTAAGATTGTGGTTTCGATTCCTGGATCAGATGATGTGTTGTGTTCTTGAGCAATGAACTTCATTTCACATTGCTCAGACTGTGACAGACTGGTATCGCAACCAGGGAGGAACGTATGCACCAGAGAAAACAAGAAACTTGCCCTGTGCTCCTTATGGAGTAATGTGGACTAATCATAGCTACCTATGGAGCTGAATGCTGGATTATAAAGGAAATTGATAAAAGGAAATTTGAACAGTGGTGTTTTAGACGCGGTGGTGGCGGCAGCAGCGATGACGGTGTTGGCAGCGAGGAGGAGGAGGATAATGATTGATATCTCCATCTTATATCATCATCGTCGTTTAACGTCCGCTTTCCATGCTAGCATGGGTTGGACGATTTGACTGAGGACTGGTGAAACCAAATGGCTACACCAGGCTCCAATCTGATTTGGCAGAGTTTCTACAGCAGGATGCCCTTCCTAACACCAACCACTCCGAGAGTGTAGTGGGTGCTTTTACATGCCACCGGCACAAAGGCCAGTCAAGCGGTACTGGAACAGTCATGCTACACCTTTCTTAGTATTTGTTCCTTTTGTATTTTTATCAACATTCTCTGACATTTGGTATCATCTTTTCTTTGTGTATTTTACATTTTTTTTTTTTTTTTTTTCTTCCTCCAAAAGGATGAATCCCACTTCCTGAAGAATTTCAAGAGTGCCAGAACAAAAGCAGCACTTCCACTACTCCAGGTTAGTGTATTATTTCATTAATAATTAGCACAGTAATTGTCATAGATGAACCACACATTTTATGGCTGGATACCTTTCCTGATGCCAACCTTTTAGTTGTCTTTCACAAAACACACATACATACACACTTACACACCTTGTCCCCTAGCATGAAGCTGATACCTGCCTCTCCCAGGGTTCATAGTCCTGCAAGCTGTATAGTGACCTCAATAGTGCAGCTGGCACAAAAAAAAGCCCTCAGTACATGCTGTAAGCTGGCGTTAGGGAGTGCATTGAGCTGTTGAAACCATGCCAAAGCAGACAATGGAGAATGGTGCCATCCTTGGACTCCCTCAGATCCTGTTAAACTGTCCAACCCATGGCAGCATGTATCATGGACGTTAAATGATTATGGTGATGATGAAATTTGCTTTTTCATTTTTATGTCCACGTTTTCATGCTGACTTAATGAATACTTATAGGCAATGTTTTATCGATGGCAAGGCTGCAAGCTGGCAGAAACGTTAGCACACCGGACGAAATGCTTAGCAGTATTTCATCTGCCGTTACGTTCTGGGTTCAAATTCCACCAAGGTCGACTTTGCCTTTCATCCTTTTGGGGTCGATTAATTAAGTACCAGTTACGCACTGGGGTCAATGTAATCGACTTAATCCCTTTGTCTGTCCTTGTTTGTCCTCTCTATGTTTAGTCCCTTGTGGGCAATAAAGAAATAAGAAACATTAGCACACCGGGCGAAATGCTTAGCGGTATTTCGTCTGTCTTTATGTTCTGAGTTCAAATTCTGCTGGGGTCAACTTTGCCTTTCATCCTTTCAGGGGTCGATAAATTAAGTACCAGTTGTGTACTGGGGTCAGTCTAATCGACTGGCCCCTTCCCCCAAAATTTCAGGCCTTGTGCCTAGAGTAGAAAAGAATATTTTATAAATGGCAGTTAGCTGGCAGAATTGTTAGCACACCGGGCAAAATACTTAGTAGCATTGTATCCATCCTTGCATTCTGAGTTCAAATTCCGCTGTGGTCGACTTTGCCTTTCTTCCTTATGGGGTTGATGAAATAAGTACCAGTTGAGCACCGGGTTTGATGTAATTGTCTTACTCCTTCCCTGAATTTGTTGGCCTTGTACCAAAATTTGAACTCAATATCTTATAGTTGGAAGCTTTTCCTGTTGCCAGTCCTTACTTGTTTTCCAAGAAAGGGATTTTTTTTATTCCACTGTCAAATATCCATGTACTTATATTTTCAGAATGCTACCCGTGTGATCCTTTTGACTGGGACACCTGCTTTGTCTCGTCCATCAGAGCTTTTCACCCAAATTGTTGGGGTACTTCGACCTATTAATTTCACTGAATATGGTTTGCGCTACTGTGATGGCAAAAAGGTAAGGAGCACAAGTTATGTTTAGGATGTGTGAGAGCAAAACCCCTCAGTGAGATTGGTAACTTTCGAAGATTGAATTACAATGATGCTATGTGAAGAGGTAATGCAGTGCCCACAGATCAGCACCATTCCTCTTGTTTGACTTGTCAGGTGGAGAAGGGATGGGATAATGGAATATCCAGATGAAATTAGTGTGGTTAATGTTCAGTTTGAATTGTTAGTATGTGTGTCTGCTGCATACACAAATATGCACGTTTTTGTTGAACATCTGTGTGTGTGTGTGTGTGTGTGAATCTGTAAGAGTGTGTGCAGGTGTGAAAGGGAGTATGTAGTTGTGTGTTTGCATGCATGTTAATGTGTTGGCATGGTTTCTGTGGCTGAATGCCCTTCCTAATGCCAACCACTCCGAGAGTGTAATGGGTGCTTTTACGTGCCACTGGCATGGGTGCCATTTGCATGACACTGGTATCTGTCATGACATAATGCCAAAGGTCTTGATCATTGCCTCCAAGAGGCCCAGCGCTTGAAAGGAACTCACTTCTGTGAGGCCCAATGCTCAAAGGGAACTCAGCCACTTTGCCTCAGACAATATCATATAGATTACTCTACATGTTATATACAATACAAGAGAGACATTCTACACCCTGTAATCCTATATTATCCATGCTTCTATAACAAAATATTCATTTCATTCCCAGAATGCCTGGGGTTGGGATTTCAGTGGTTATTCCAACTTGGCTGAACTACAGGTGTTTATGGAAGAGAAGGTTATGATCAGGTAAGTACCCAACTGTTGAATATTTACTGTTGCTGTTCTTGTTATTGTTACTGTTGTTACTACCCTTACAAATTGTTGTAGATAATGTTTCACTTTCGTAGTTGTTGTTTCATCATCATCATCATTTAACATCTGTGTTCCATGCTGGCATGGGTGGGATGACTGTTTTGGCAGGATTAATAATAATAATAATTGTTTCTAATTATTGTTATTTACAGACGGATGAAGAAAGATGTTCTCAGCCAGTTGCCATCCAAAAGGAGACAAGCTGTATTGTTGAATCCCAATGCCATTAAGACTGATGCCTCCATGAAAAAAGTTTCCGCCTTGGTAGAGAAATCAACATCAGCTGTAAGTAACATGTTATGATATAAATCACTGCTTCTCTATGATGCATCTTACTACTGTTTTATGTTAGATCTCGTTACCTCTCAACTATGCATTGCAATACTGCTTTATGAAATATCTCAGTACTTCTTTCAATACTCCTGCTTGCCAGGTCTGGTCAAACTGTCCGACCCATCTCAGCATGGGTGGGATGGCTTCACAAGAGCCGGCCAGGCCAAAGCTAGCTCCAGACTTCTGTGACTGTTTTGGCAGGATTTTTACAGCTGGATACCCTTCCTAACACCAACCACTCAACAGAGTGAACTTAGTGCTTTTTATGTGGCACAAGCACAGGCAAGGTCAGTTTTGGTAAGGTTTTTACTGCTAGATGCCCTTCCTAACCCCATCTATGGTTAAAAACACCATGGCCATGGTCCTATAACTGAAACAAGTAAAGAAATAAAAGTATATTTTTGCAATTATATGTTTTATCATTGGCAGCCATTTACTTTTAGGTCAACCTTGCCTTTTGTACACATACACAAACCTCTTGTTTTCTTTTGTGTTTACAGGAAAGACGAAATCTCTTGTTTCGATATTTTCAAGAAACAGCATCAGCCAAGTCTTCCGCTGTTTGGTAAGTCTGTCAATATTTTATCTCTATCTCTAGCTAACCCTCCATGCATTCACACCACAACAGCAAACTCTCACTTCAGTTAACATCTGCTACCATCACTTATTCTTACTGTATTTTTTGGCATAGAAATCAACATAATTTATAGTGTAAACATTCAAACATTGTCACTGTCTTTCCAAATGATGGTCCGCCAAGGTTATTGTATTCCTTTATTGCCCACAAGGGGCTAAACATAGAGGGGATAAACAAGGACAGACAAAGGGATTAAGTCGATTACATCGACCCCAGTGCGTAACTGGTACTTAATTTATCTACCCCGAAAGGATGAAATGCAAAGTCGACCTCGGCGGAATTTGAACTCAGAACGTAATGGCAGACGACATACTGCTACGTATTTCGCCCGGCATGCTAACACTTCTGCCAGCTCACCACCTTGGAAGTTTTAACATAAACTATGTATCTTTAAAGGACATCTTGTTGTAAGAATCAACCTACCGTTTTTGCTGTAAATTTTGGTCTGAAAATTTGAACTTATTTGCCAGAAAATATAATAATTCGCTTTCTATTTCACACCCTTACACTAGCTTCTCTCCTTTACTTCCTTCTTTTCTCCTTTCTTCCTTCATCCTTCCCTCCCTCCCTCTCTTTTGTCTTCTCTGTCCCCTTTTCATACCACCAATCTATTTGTTAGTATGTAAGATGTATATTTTTCTTACAAGATGCCAACACACAAACCCATGTCCATTCTACATCCAGCTGACACTACTACATGTTTCCCGCACGTCACTGTTTTAAACATGCATCTCCATCAATTCTATGTTTCATCCCACAGCGACTACATCACAGACCGAGTGGAAGCTGGTCAAAAGTTCCTGGTATTTGCACACCATTGTGTGATGATGGATGCCATTGAAAAGCATGTCCAAAATAAGGTTAGTCTGTTAAACCACTCACCTATCCATTCTGCTCTTATTACAGGGCTTCTAAGAGGCCAATAAATTATTTTGATTTATGAAAATAATCAATATAGCCACAGACGTGGCTGTGTGGTAAAGAAGCTTGCATCCTAACAACATGGTTTCAGTTTCAGTCCCACCAAATGGCACAGTTAATAAGTGTCTTCTAAAGCCCTGGACTGACCAAAGCCTTGTGAGTGGTTTTAATAGATGGAAACTAAAAGAAGCTCATTGTGTATGTGTGTGCGTTTTACTGTCTCCTTGCTTTGACTTACTACGAGAGTTTGTAAAACAGGTGTCTCCATCATGCTAGTGGTGTCATTCGTTTGCAGTCTTTCATGAAAACCTGTCTGGAAATGTTACCCCGTTTGGAATAAAGGTGAGGGTTGATGACAGGAAGGGCATCTGGCCATAAAAAATCAACCTCAACAAATTGCATCCGATCCATGAAAGCATGGAAAAGTGGACATTAAAATGATGGCAATAATGATGATCAGCGATTTAGTGACTTATCTTCCCCATGGTGACCATCCTAAACATTCTTATATCTGCTTTCCATGCTGGTATGGATTGGGTGAGTTCTTATGGTCTTAGGTCTTATACTGAATTACTGCTTTTCCAACCTTCAGATTAGAGGACCATACTTTACTCTCCCATGCTGGTGGCACGTAAAAAGCACCATTCGAGCATGGTTGATGCCAGTGCTGCCTGACTGGCTCCCATGCTGGTGACATGTAAAACGCACCATTCGAACATGGTTGTTGCCAGTGATGCACTGATGCTGGTGGTATGTAAAGAAGATCAACCTGTGATCGTTGTGCCTCATGGAAGCCAAGTGGCTGAGTACCTTTCAAGTGTTGGGCCTGACAGAGACAAGGTGGCTGAGTTCCTTTCAAATGTTGGAGCTCATGGAGGCAAAGTAGCTGAGCTCCTTTCGAGTGTTGGGCCTTGTGGAAACAATGACCTTGGAAGCATTATGTTGTGTGCTTCAGAAGAAGACCCATCAAGCCAAGCAAAATTGCTGTCATGGCAGATACTGGTGTCATGCAAATGGCATCCATGCTGGTGGTACATGAAAACACCCATTACACTCTCGGAGTGGTTGACATTACGAAGAGCATCCAGCTGTAGAAAACCATGTGAAATCGGACTGAATCTTGGCGCAGCCTTCTAGTGTACCAGCCCAAACAAACCATCCAACCCATGCCACCATGGACAACAGGCGTTAAATGATGATACTGATGCTGAAAAGTGGAATGGTAAAGCATTATATAAATGAGAGATTGGGATTGGGGGGATAGTAGGGGTTGAGATTCTTGAGGTAGTAGGGGTCAGGAGTGTACGTACTGGAAATACGTGTTTAAAGGGTGTACAAGGGGGTGCTGGAAAATATCTGGCTTTGAGGATATCACGAAAAGCCTGGTTGGAGGCCCAACCTTCTGAGTTCTTTTACAGGACTGCTGCAATATGTATGTGAATCTGAGAAGTGGATATGTTGAATAAAATCATAATTAACTGATCTGCTTGTATTTTCTTTTACCCAAAGCCAGGAACTTTTCAGCATCGCCTCATAAGAGGATCTTGCAAATTAAGTAAATTACGAACTCTTATCTTTGGCAAAATCTCTCTGCTAACATTACACTCTGTCTTTATTATAATTCTTTCCAGTGCAAAATTGAATACATTCGCATTGATGGGAAAACAACTAGTCAACAGCGCAAGTTCTATTGCGACCAGTTTCAAAAACATGAAGATATTCGGTTAGCAATACTGTCCATCTGTGCTGCAAATGCAGGGTTAAATTTAACTGCAGCATCCTTGGTCATCTTTGCTGAACTGTTCTGGAACCCAGGAGTAAGTACAAAGATTATTTGTTGATTATATTTTCTTTCCTTTCAGCTCTTTATGTAATTGATTTTTCAAGGTTTTGCAGTGAAGGTATTTCTGTACTAATCCATGTTTATCTCTCACTGCATTTCCCTTCATCCTCATCTATATCTGCCATTCACCTCTTGCAGTCCAGCAAACCTACTTACCCCACCATACCACTTCTCTTATATTCATCTTCCTGTAACTTGAGGGTATGCCATGATGCATCTTCACTGCTATCCTCTTTCTTTCCCAGTTGGGTTAGCCATGTATCTCCTCTGTAGTGAGGCACGGGTTCCTGTCCCTCTCTCATACTTTAACCTCTCATCACTTGCTATCAATCCACTTCCCTCAATATTTCTCTCCCACTCAGTTGAGAGGTCTTGTCTCGTGAGTTACTTCATTACATATGTTATTACATGCAAGCAGGAGTGGCTGTGTGGTAAGTAGCTTGCTTACCAACCACATGGTTCCGGGTTCAGTCCCACTGCGTGGCACCTTGGGCAAGTGTCTTCTACTATAGCCTCGGGCCGACCAAAGCCTTATGAGTGGATTTGGTAGATGGAAACTGAAAGAAGCCCGTCGTATATATGTGCGCATATATATATATATATATATATATATATATATGTGTGTGTTTGTGTGTCTGTGTTTGTCCCCCCCAACATCGCTTGACAACCAATGCTGGTGTGTTTACGTCCCCATAACTTAGCAGTTCGGCAAAAGAGACCAATAGAATAAGTACTAGGCTTACAAAGAATAAGTCCTGGGGTCGATTTGCTTGACTAAAGGCGGTGCTCCAGCATGGCCACAGTCAAATGACTGAAACAAGTAAAAGAGTATATGTGTGTGTGTGTGTGTGTGTGTTATACTTGTATGTGTGTATTAATTTATATATTCTTCTTGGCAGATTCTAGTCCAGGCTGAAGATCGAGTTCATAGAATTGGACAAATGGATTCAGTAAACATTCACTATCTTGTGGCCACAGGAACTGCTGATGATTTTATATGGTAATATTTATGCATTTATATCTTTACGCGTGTGTGTGAAACTAAAGAGCTTCATTTTATTTTGTATAAAAAAAAGAATTAAAATAATGTGTAAGTTCTTACAAGGGGGGTACTGAAAAGTTTCTGGCTTTAAGGGTTTTGTGAAAGGCCTGATTGGAGGCCCAATTGTCCAAGTTCTTTTACGGAGCTTAGAAAAACTGAAGGACCACTGCAATAAGTGTGTGAATCTGAGAGGGGAATATGTTGAATTAAGTCATAATTAACTGATCCTCCTGTATTTTCTTTTACTCAAAGCCAGGAACTTTTCAGCACCCCCACTCCTTGTAGATATAAATATGTCTGAGAGGAAAATTCTCTCTCCTTTAAAAACATCTTTTGCCAGGAGCAAACCATGCCTTTTATATGTAAGTATATATATATATGATATTGATGATAATTTCGCTGTTAAACCTCTATAATCCTCTCCCCTTTATTAGGCCTCTTATAAAAAATAAGCTGAATATTTTGGGTAAAGCTGGTCTTTCTAAAGATGACTTTTCAGAAACAGACACAGTTCTATTCCAAGTAAGTATTCACTTTTAACACTTCAATTCAATTTCCTGTATTTTTCATTTCTCTCCTTATTATATTAAAGAAGTATAAACTTAGTTGGCAATATGATTAAAAGTTTGTATGGACTTCCATCTTCTAGAAGATACTTACTTGCCCAAGGTGCCACACAGTGGTACTGAACCCAGAACCATCTGGTTGGTAAGCAAGCTACTTACCACACAGCCACTCCTGTGCCTGTATTTTTTTTTATTACATCTCATTTCACACATTAATTTTTTTAATGTTTCAATCAGGGGGGTTGGTGCATTTAACAGTTAAAATAAGGAGGTTTTGTAAAAGTAAACATTCAAAAAATATATTTTGAATTACCGGTTGTACCAAACCGGCAAGTAAATGAACCCTGGCAAAGTAATTATTCCTAAAATATTGCTTTAAAACATTAATTACTTGTAGCAAATGAGTACTATATAATCTCGTGGATTTTGTAACTGGTTGGGGAAGGCATTTTTGCGGCTTGCCCCAGGCACGGTTTACCCTAGCTATGCCACTGCCCTTTACATCCCTACCTAAATTTGTGACCTTGCATCAACATTTAGAAATTATTAATGCTATAATAATTGTTATTGTTTTCCCTCTCTAGAATCCCCGACAAAAAACCATTCTTCAATGCTTTGAGGAGTCTTTCATTGAAGAATCAGATCTTGATGACAACTCAATAAATGATGACGACATATTGGACGATAAAGCTGCTGTATCTGATGGTAACTTGGTGTCTGTACAGGAAAAGGGGACAGAGAAAAAGCAAGGTAAAAATGAAGGTATTTCTCTATTTTTATTCTTTTGTTTCAGTCATTTGACTGTGGCCATGCTGGAGCACCACCTTTAGTTGAACAAATTGACCCCAGGACTTATTCTTTGTAAGCCTAGTACTTATTCTATCTGTTTCTTTTCCGAGCTGCTAAGTTACGGGGATGTAAATGCACCAACATCGGTTGTCAAGCGATGGTGGGGGGACAGACACATACATATATACATATATATATGTACATATATGATGGGCGTCTTTCATTTCAGTTTCCGTCTACCAAATCCACTCACAAGGCTTTGGTCGGCCCGAGGCTATAGTAGAAGACACTTGCCCAAGGTGCCACACAGTGGGACTGAACCCAGAACCATGTGGTTGGTAAGCAAGCTACTTACCACAGCCACTCCTGCGCCTATAAGTTTTATATAATACAAGCTAACAAACATCTCTGATGCAGAACTTTCTAATTAACTCTTAGCAAAGGACACAGTATTTAGTTTTACAGCCATAATATACTACCAAGTGTGTTACTGATTTACAGATCAATACTGGGGGGGCGGGAGTAGTCGATTAGATCGACCCCAGTACACAACTGGTACTTAATTTATTGACCCCCAAAAATGTGAAAAGCAAAGTTGACATCGGCAGAATTTGAACTCAGAATGTAAAGACAGATGAAATACCGCTAAGCATTTCGCCCAGCATGCTAACATTTCTGCCAGCTCACCACCTTTTAAAGATATAGTCTTTTCTACTCTAGGCACAAAGCCCAAAATTTTGGGGGAAGGGGCCAGCCAGCCCGAAAGGATGAAAGACAAAGTCGACCTCAGTGGAATTTGAACTCAGAACATGAAGTCAGACGAAATACTGCTAAGCATTTCGCCCGGTGTGCCAACGTTTCTACCAACCCACCGCCTTAGTTGAACTATTAGTCCTCTTGCATTCTGGTGGGTGTCGGGCAGTTTGAATGACATTAGACCTCAACAAATGCCCATCAATTAAACGCATCTATCTGGGCCACGATCATGGCCTGTTGACCAGTGCCTGACGGCTATGATCGTGGCCTGTCGTGCTTTACATGTTAATGCTATTTTTGTTCTTGTTACTATTGATTTTTGTTGTTATTCTAGTTTGTGATAACCATCTCTGTCATTGATTTTGCAGATTCCAAGCGTCACCAAACAGAGATTGCATCCCATTTCAAAATAACCACTCCTACTAAAAAAGATCATGAGGAAGTTGAAGATTTCAGCAAAGAATTTGATGATGATTTTGACTGGTTAACCGATGACATTGATTGGAATGATAGCAGCCTTGACGATAGTGAACCTGTAGTGAAAAAAATTAAAAAAGAACTGTGATTCTGACAATTAGGATTGTTCTTGAACAAAATTCTTTATCCCTGTTGATATTACCTATAAAATTACACCCCAAAGATGTATAAAACGTATTTTATAATAACATGCCTTTGTGATATTTCTCTCTTTTAAGACCAGTGTCACCCTTGTTCCAGTGGAATGTTTATAACATAAGAAATAGAAGGAGAAAGGGCTGCATCAGCAACGGCTGGCATTCTTTATAGAGTGTAGCCTTCAGCAATATAAAATGAATTGCTTTGCTCAAAGAAATAATGTGCCACGTAGTCTAGAAATTGAACCTGCAGCCTTACAATTACGAGCCAAACTCCCTAAACCACTTGGCCATGTGCCTCCACTTTAGTAACTACAAAGCTAGTCAGTCATTTCAATCTCTGATGATTTGACATCCATAACATAGCAAAAAACTGTATCGTATATATTAGCTTTCTTTAGATCCAGAACAAAATTAAGCTTCTAACATTTGACTGTACACAGCTTCAGTGGGACTAAAGCAAAGCATTGCTCCAACAATAAGGATGCTATTACATGCATGATAATATGATAATATTTGACCAAATAAAAAAACATTATCTGGTTGATTAACAGGAACTCACTCATCACACATTCCAACTTACAGATGCACTGTCACATCACTGTTACTTGAACAGTTTCCATATAATTGCATTCCACCTCCTCTACTTATTCTGGGTCTCGCAATGCTAACTACTTCATCCAATCCCCACTTCTTTTGTCATCAACTTTCTGAAAATCCCTCTAATCATCATTATTTAACGTCTGTTTTCCATGCTGGCCTGGCGTGGTCGGATTGATACGAGCTGGCAAACCGGAAGGCTGCACCAGACTCCAATTGTCTATTTTGGCATGGTTTCTACAGCTGGATGCCCTTCCTAATGCCAACCACTTTACAGAGTGTACTGGGTGCTTTTTACATAGCACTGGCACAGTTGCTTTTTCTGTGACAGCAGGATATGTTATGTGGTGCCAACATGGCACCTGGCACGGGCCCATTTTTAACATAGCACTGGCACGAGTGCTCCTTATGTGACGCCAGCACAGGTGCCTTTTACGCAGTGCTGGCATGGTTGCTCTTTACATGGTACCTCTAATGTTGAACCAATAATTATTTTAAATGAGCAGGAAGCAAATAGAGAGAATAACAAAAATCTGTTTTGTAAACTGAAAATATTTTTAAAATCTGAGAGACATCTTACCCATTGATTAGGATGTATGCAGGCTAAGCATAGTGTTCTGGTTTCTTCAATAATTTCTAATTCAATTGAGGAAAGTGAATAAAAAGCAGCTTTCCACAGACTTATTTTACTACCCTCTCCCACAACTAATATTTTTTAATGATCTCCATTTTATCTTCAAGAATATTTTCCAAATATGGCCAAACTGGCTGTGTCATTTGAGGGCCACTGTTGCTAGTGCAACCTAAAAAGCACTGCTGCTGGTACCAAGTAAAAAGCATATGGTGGTGCCACATAAAAAGCACTGGTGCTGGTGCCACATACAAAAAAAACACTGGTGTTGGTGCCGTGTAAAAAGCACCCAATACATTCTGTAAAGTGGTTGATGTTAGGAAGAGTATCCAGCTGGGGAAAGCAAGCCAAAACAGACTATGGAATCTGGTGTGGCTCCTGGCCTTGCCAGCTTATGTCAAACCATCAAACCAATATCTGTATGGAAAACAGATGCTAAATGATGATAACATATACCAACATGGATGCTTTTCTGCTGTCATTCAACCTGCTACAAATGACCATATCTCTTTCCCTGTTGCCATCTTTAACAATACACTGAGCAATGTATCCACTGATATAAAAATAACAAACAACACAACATGGGATTAGGTAAGTCCAAGTGAACATTGAAATTGTAAGAAATTCAGTAGAAAGAATCCCAGACAATTGTCTTTCATGCTACCTAACAGTGTCTTGATTCCTAACTGCCATTAAACATTGTCCAGTGCATCTTCCAGAACTTGTGGTTAAGAAGCCGGTGGTCTTCAGTTCACTTTCAATGTGTGACACCTTGGACAAGTATTTTCTATATCCTCAGGCCAATTAAGTAAGCCTTGTGAGTGGATTTGGTAGACAGAAACTGAAAGAAGGCTATTGTATACATATATGTATATGCACGAGGGGGTGCTGAAAAGTTCCTGGCTTTAAGGTTATCACGAAAGGTCTAGTTGGAGGCCCAATGTTCCAAGTTCTTTTACAGTGCTTAGTAAAACTGAAGGACTGTTGCAATAGGTGTGTGAATCTGAGAGGAGAATATGTTGAATAAAATCATAACTGATCCTCCTGTAGTTTCTTTTACCCAAAGCCAGGAACTTTTCAGCACCCCATCATGTGTGCATGAGAATGTTTACTTTCTATATGTCTTCATATATGCAGCAGTCAACTTGTATCTTCATTTTACTTGATGCTCTTTATCATGACTCATTTGAAACCAGAAGATTATAATATTACCAGGGCCTTAGGCATATTTACCTTTTCGACCTCACTAAACACAAAGGCGGAACATGTTAGATAATGTAGTCTTTCTTATAATTTAATAAAAGTTAGGATGGTCATGGTTGGAAGATCTTTGATCAATTATAGGTCTTTTGAAGAAAAATATATTTCCTTGCTATATATATATATTATTTCAAAGAGTTGAATATATTCTCTATTAAGTGAAGTTTTAGAGTAGCTGTCCTGTGATGTCTTATTGTTCATGTTAAGAGAGACGGTGAAGGCAAAAATGTTTTTTTAGAATCGTAATTTGTATTGTATGAGACACTAGGATTCTTTTATCAGTTTCAGCCAGAGGCTGGAGCTATGCTGGGGCACCACCCTTATGCCGAAAAATAAAGGGAGAGAGATACTCTTTTCCTTTCCCATGAGGTATGAGACTTTGAGGGAGAGCTATTCCCAAAAATTATGACATATTGTATCTTTTCTGTTTCAGAAAAGATATATTAATCTCTCTCTCTCTTTCTCTCTCTCTCTCTCTCTCTCTCTCTCTCTCTCTCTCTCTCTCTCTCTCTCTCTCTCTCTCTCTCTCTCTTCTCTCTCTCTCACGCACGCGCGCACTTTCTCAAGGACTAAACATTCGCAGGATGCCTCGGATACAGTAATCCAGTGTGTAAAAAAAAAATGGACAGTTTGAGTTCAAACTGTAGCCTCTATATGCTACAGATGATATATTTACCATCTATAAACAATAAATCAAGCTGTACAGATTAAGGTCAGGTTGTATCTCTATCGAGATTTGGTCAGGATTAACTTCAGACATGCTTATGACTCATTGCCTGTTGTATAGAACTATGCTTCTAGCTCGTGTTAACTGACCGGATCGCTGCTTGATTCCATCGTCAATATCCTTCTCATGCAAGCTTCACTAACCCCGCCATCTCCTTTATTCCCTATATTTCGCGTCGGGCTACAAATCTTTATATTCAAAACCTGTTACAATTGTTGTTCGTAGTGATGATGATGCGGCCGACCTACTTTAATAATTCTTACAAAGTTGTTTCCGATTTCTTGTTCAAGATTCAGCATGGCAGAAACAAAGGCTGGGGTGGGGATAAATCTGACCTTACACCCCTTTCCTGGTAAGAGAAACCACCGAGGGTCTCGTTCTTAGGACGATCTCATTATATATTTACAAACATGCTTCTGTATATACATATATATATGAAAGGGATGACTGTTGTGAGAGGGGAGGTAATTATTAAACATTAGTATGCAACATAAAACTGATATCTGTATACGGTTAATATGTGACCCTAGTTAACTCCCCTGATTAGCTTTCTTCTGTTTACTGAAGTTAGAAACATCCCAGACATTATATCCTTATATTATCTGAGATCCCAGGGGAACTTCATTCAAATTAGAAATGTAGAAAATTACTTTATATTCTTATACATCGGCTAAATTAAGATAAAAACTGCTTCATCTATTCACACCTATCTGCTGGTTTCAATTGCCATTCATGTTCTTGCTGTAAGTATTTCGTTGTTTTATTTACATTTTTGTTGACATATTTGCTGTTCTGACATGAAACCCGGTGTCTGCCTTTTGTTCAAATGCCAATTTATTACTCTTCTTTGCGCATCTGCCGCAGCATCACAGATATTCTGTAGAGTTCTCATGTAAATGTTAAAAATACCGAAGGTTTTCTTTTTTACATGGGTTTGGCTCACAATTACAAAGACAAAGGAACGCTTTCATGAAGAAAACGGCTTATCGTTCAGATTAAAGAGGATTATAGTCGTCACAGACAGTTACTTCCCCTCCATAACATGGCGGCTGCTTTGAAAATGATTGTTTGAAGTATGTATATATATATATCTATATATATGTATATACGTGTGTGTATACACACACACACACATGCATATACACCCCTAAAATAGAACTAATCCTTGTTACAGCTGTAAAGCTTATATGACGAGAAGAAGACGAAGTAAATTGCAAGCAGCTGATATTTAATGTTTTGTAAGGAAGTCTGTTGTGTAAAATATGGGGATTGGGTGTAAATACGAAAGGTTTATGTCTCTGATGTAAAAGGCTTACGGATATTAAGATGACGGAGGGATAACGTAACGTTGTTGTGGTGTACTTGTACGAAAAGATCCGCTTTAAACAGATGTAGCTCGAAACATCCAACTGATGTTGGACATGGCCTTCTGCTAAAATTTCATTCACATCTAGAATGCTTTGAAGGAATATTGTCTCACTACTTGACTGGTACTTTATTCTATCGACCCCGGAATATTGAAAGTAAAAGTTGACTCCGGCGAGATTTAAACTTAGAACGTGAAGGGCCGTGTTGGATTGACAGAATCGTTGAGTATCAAATAAACTGACATGTATTATTTAGTTATGGCCCTTTACCCTCTCAGTTTAAATCTCGCCGAAGTTTACATCTTGGCGTCTGTAAAATACATAGTAGTGAGGTTGATTTAATACTCTGAAGCATCCTAGTTGTGAATGTAGCATTAAGTAGTATTGTGAATGTGGTATTAAGTCCTTCGATGATTTTAAAACCACAGCTGGTCCTTTGCATTTGGTTTGGTCTACTCTGTTGCAAGCATTCGGGCCAGGTCTTTGGCTTGAGAATAACTATCTGCCTTCCAGTTGCACCGACTCTGGAAAGGATTATAGGCACAGTGCCCTGTCGCCTGTGTTTTAAACATATAAAAGAATATATAATAAGCTATACTATTAAAGGTGATGGTCACATTTGGACTGCCTTTGACGATAGCTCAGTTAGAGTTGACCTGGGATGAAACAACAATAACTATAGATATTATGTAGAGAGTATATTTCTATTTCGACTGGTAGTATGGGTGGGGGAAATCGGTTTCTTCTATTTTATTTGTAAAACAAAATAAAATGTAATCAGCAGAACTTGTCTTTACCATCTTCACATCATGTTTGTCTATGCCACCCCCGCCCCTCACTAATGTCAGCATTGAATTGAAGGAAAGTTGTCAAATTAGTCTGAAAAGAGTAAAAGTAACAAATGCCAAACTGATTTTGTCAAATTGTAAAGGATTAAGGATATCCTTTACTTGTTTCAGTCATTAGACTGTGGCCATGTTGGGGCACCGCCTTGAAGAAATTTTAGTAGAATGAATCAACCCCATTACTTTTTTTTTTTTTTAAGCCTCAATCTCATTTGCGAAACCGTTAAGTTACAGGAGTGTAAACACACCAACACCAGTTGTCAAGTGGTGGCAGGGGACAAACAATGACCCACACATACATACCGCGTTAGATAATCATTCAAGCGAGGTCGTTGCCAGTGCTGCTGGACTGGCTCCCTTGCAGGTGGTACGTAAAAAACACCTTTTTGAGCGTGGCCGTTGCCAGTATCGTGTGACTGACCCTCGTGCTGGTGGCACATAAAAGCACCCACTACACCCTTAGAGTGGTTGGCATTAGGAAGGGCATCCAGCTGTAGAAACTCTGCCAGATCAAATTGGAGCCTGGTGCAGCCTTCTGACTTGCCAGTCCTCAGTCAAATCGTCCAACCCATGCTAGCATGGAAAGTGGACGTTAAACGATGATGATGATATATATATATGTGTATATATATATATATATATATATATATATATATACTTATATATATATACAATACAGGATGCTGTGAATATATTGTCGTCTAAATTATGCAAAAATGAAAATAACAGACATCTCATTTTAACAGATATATTTACCAAAATTACATAAAAATATCTCGAAATACTAAAGAGTAAATTTATTCAATAAAATCACCATTGGCTTCAACCACAGTCTCCTTATTTAAGTTGGTGAATGCTGCCATAATCCTTGCCTTCACTTCATCTTTAGTGTTACAAGGAGTTTTGTTGTCTCTTGCTCAACTGTGCCTCACACATAATAATCAAGGGGGTTGCAGTCTGGGGAGTTAGGTGGCCAGAGGTTAGGGGTGATGTGGTCACAGAAATTGTCTGATAGCCATGACTGGGTTCTCCTGCCTGTGTGACATGGTGCAGAGTCCTGTTGTCAGACAAAGGGTGTTCTGGCAGCCACCCTCCTCCAGGCACTTTATGCAGGTCTCTGTGTTGAGTCTGAGGCTGTGTGGGAAGATGAATGGAGGTGTAACATCGCCATAACTAGTGATCACTCCAAACATGTTGACTGGATGTTTGATTTTTATCACTCTAAGTACATATTTTGCGGACACAGCAAGCCAACGGTTGTTCTATGTGTCCACCACTGTATTGGAGCTTCCGGCACGAATGCCAAGCAGTACAGCATGTCGTTTCCAAATTTCATGCAGAGTGAATTGCATCATGGTGCTGTTTTTCTCCCAGATGGTGCCCAACTGACACTACTATACCATGTAGTCTACAAAATCAAAAGCAAACAATGCACATGTGTGAAATTAAAAATATGAAATGGCAACAATTTACCCATTGCACCCCGTATGTTTGTGTGTATATATATATATATATATATATATATATATATATATATATATATATATGCACACACACACACAACAAGTTTCTTACAGTTTCTGTGTACCAAATCCACTCACAAAGCTTTGGTTGCCTTAAGTACCACACAGTGGGATTTAACCCGGAACTGTGTGGTTGGAATCAAACTTCTTACTACACAGCCATGCCTGTGCATTTAACCAGCCCCAGAGGCATTGAGATAATGGGGGAATTTCGATATGGTTGGTTGACTTCAGATTATACTACATCATCTTATAAAAGAAAGTTGCATTGGATGATGTAGTCCTAGATACATGCTGAAGGAAAAAATGGAAACTCATGGCTAGAAGAACTCTGATTATTATTATTATTTTATTGTGGCCAGGTTCCAACCCAGGCTGCAGCAACAAAGTCCACCCACTACACTTCTCAGTCCACTATCACTGTCTCAAGGTCCCGGATACTTTCCAGGCCACTGTCTGCAATCAAGATGTTGATGTGTGATGACATTTTCCCCTTTTTACATCACCATAAAGTGGGTTCCACAACCCTAATTTGGATGCTTCCAGTTCAGATTGGAGCCAGATGATTGCAGCCATCTTTGCCTGATCTTCTCGCTAACTTTTGGTAGGTCACCATAAAGGCATTCATTTGTCATATGTTGCTGCCATTTCACATTTAGGGCCATTTGTAGCATCCATTTAGTCCGTTTGATAATTTCTTTGTGAGTGTCAATAATTGGTCATAGGTCTGCTTGATCATACAATCCACCAATTCCTACTATAAACATTTGTGTAATTTTATCTCAAGGCAATGGTTGACACAACTCATTTCGTACGTATGGACAAATTATCTCTGTGTGGGGTGAGTTTCTTTAAAGTAGAGCTTGAAATCAAATTTCCCAAATCACACGTGAATATATAACATGGTGCAGATATGGTAGCCTGGTTAAGAAATTCACAATCATGTCCTTCTAGGTTCAATACCACTGTAGCACTTCAAAGATTGTAGTCAGACATAGCCTTGATTGTGAAATTTGGTAGACGTTAAAACAATGGTGTCTTGCTGGATGTGCGTGTGATGGAGCAGATGTCAGAATTCTGCAGAAAAACATAGTGGTATTTGGTTCCGTCTCAGTACCTTCCCTTTACACCTGCCTTGCTTTATCTTTCTTCCTCAAGAATAAGATAAAATGAAACCAGATAAATTTCTGGAGTCCATATAATCAATTAAAATGTTTGAATGCAGTGCTCCAGCATGGTCACAGTCCAATAACTGAAACTAGTTAAAGAATAAAAGACTTCAAAATAATATTACATGCATAATATATAATAAATTAATTATGCTAACAGATCTACTTCTAAGGAACCTATCTGTTCACATATTGTAATGAAAAAGCATGCTGAATAGGTGACCTGCTTGATATGTGTTGGTGTACACACTTTTCTCGAAATTTGTACAGCTATATTATTGTGTACTGATTGTACAATATAATTGCTGATTATATTACAAGTACTAATATGTAATTAATAAATCACATGTTTGTGTAATATATTAATGCATGTGTTTCTTATTCAAGACAGCGTGGTGTGTTTTGAGGAAATCTTGGCTGTTATTTGTTGCAGGTTGAGCAACCATATTAGAAGCTCCATTGTTTACTGGTAGTGGTGTTGTTAATGAGGATTTTTATGATGTTATTTTTGTTGTAAATACCAATGTTATAACATTTCATTTGCGGTGACACATTTTATTTCTTTTTTTATTGTAGTAATTGCCAAGGGAAACTGGTTTGTTGTCTGAATGTCTCAGACGTACAGAATTATTGACTTTTGAGAAAGTAAATTGCTGTAGCAAGACCGTTTGTCTCCCTCTGCATCCTCCAGCACTATGTTACCTGTTAAGTACATGGCATTTATTGTCTGACTCCTGCCCTTATATTGACTGTCTTTATTGCAACAAGAACATTTTCACATTGCAACGATGGAGTACAGTGGGGACAGTCAAGATGAGGGTCTGTTGGATGTGAAACCATTCCATCAGGATGAGGCATTTTCTGAGAATAACACCAGACAGACACATTCAGATGTGAAACCATTCAACTGTGACACAGAAAGTCAGTCTGTTTCTCACAATAGCCAGTTGTCTACTGGGAAAGAAATTCACTCAGAAGAGGAAGAGTCCAACCATGAAAGTTTGGGTGAGTATAAAGAAGTCCAGTTGACCATGAGCAACAAAGAGAGTCAGTCAAAGGAAAGTACCAACCATTGCGAGTTGTGTGGGAAAACATTTTCTCTTAAAAGTGATATCACTCAACATAAATGTCTAAATACAAAAGTGAAGATTCATCAGTGTAAAGTTTGCGAGAAAACTTTCTCTCATCGTAGTGCTTTATCCATTCACAGACGGATTCACACTGGGGAGAGACCCTTTGTCTGTGAGTTTTGTGGTAAAGCATTCTCTCAGAGTGCTCATTTGACTAAGCACCTCCGTGTCCATGCAGCAGAGAGACCTTATACCTGTGACATTTGCAATGAATCTTTTTCACTAAATTCTGATCTGTCTCTGCACAAAGCAAGCCACACTGAAGAGAAACCATTTCACTGTGAAATGTGCGATAAGTCTTTCTCTCTAAAACGGTCTTATCTCCGCCATAAGCATAATCATGATAAAGAGAAGGAATTCACTTGTGACATTTGTAACAAGACATTTGCCTGGAGCAGCCAACTGGCTGCTCACAAACGCATACACACTGGTGAGCGACCTTACAATTGTGACGTGTGTGGCAAAACATTCTCTCATAGCAGTTCATTAGCCACCCACCAGATGATTCATACTGGAGTCAAACCATATGCCTGTGACATTTGTGGTAAGAAATTCTCAAAAAATACATATTTATCTCGTCACAGTCGAATTCACACGGGTGAGAAACCTTACAACTGTGACATTTGTGGCAAAACCTTTTCACAAAACGGGTCCCTAACAACCCACAAATTAACACACACTGGCGAGAAACCATTTCGTTGCGAAATTTGTGGCAAAGGGTTCTTTCGAAACAGCTATTTATCTACACACGTGCGTACACACACAGGAGAGAAACCGTACCACTGTGACATCTGTGGCAAAGCATTCTCCCGAAAGGGTGGTTTATCTACCCACCAAGTGACTCACTCTTCAGAGAAGCCATACGTCTGTGAGTTTTGTGGTAATGCTTTCTCAAACATTTACAATTTGATTAGACACAAACTGACCCATACTGGTATAAAGCCTTATCGTTGTGAGATCTGTGGCAAAGGTTTCTATCGAAATAATCATTTATCTATTCATGTACGCATCCATACCGGGGAGCGGCCCTACGCTTGTGAAATCTGTGGTAAAACATTCTCAGACAAAAGTTCATTTCGGGGCCACAAACTAACACATTCTACTGAAAAACCATTCTCCTGTGATGTATGTGGCAAAGCTTTTTCTCAAAATCGTGTTCTAATTTGCCATAAACGTATTCACACAGGGGAGAAGCCTTACCATTGCGATATATGTGGGAAAACGTTTGCCCAAAACAGTATGTTGAAGTGTCATAGGCGGACCCACACAGGTGAGAAAGCATTTGAATGTGATTTTTGTGGTAGGAAATTTGCACAGAGAAATGCATTAGTTTATCATAAACGTATGCATACTGGTGAGAAACCATACCATTGTGACATTTGCGGTAAAAGTTTTGCACGAAGTGGTGCTTTGACTACTCATCAAATTACTCACAGTGGAGTTAAGCCATATGTGTGTGACCTTTGTGGCAAAGCATTTGCACGTTATGACACCTTAGCTCGGCACATACTGACTCACACAGAGAGAGCACCATATTACTGCGACGTCTGTGGTAAGTCCTTTACCCAGAATAGCAATTTATCTCGCCACAAACAGACTCACACAAAGAACCAGTCATTAGCTAATCAGCCAGCAGCTCACCAGCAAGTAACTAACCAGCCAGTTGATGACCAACTTGTCGGGGACCAGCTGTTGGATAACCAGTCACCAGCTAACCAGCCATCGGTTGATCAAGCATTAACTAACCAGCGGTCAGATAACCGAGCATTAACTACTGTAAAGATTGAGACGAATAATAGTGAGGAAACTGTACAGTAATCACGGATGTTGTTTGAGGAAATACTGGTGATATTGGTGGTAAACCATCCTATTGGAGTCCTGTTGGAACAATTTACCATTTCATGTTCTGTGAAAGTTTTACTAAGCTGTTGTTAATGCAATCTTCCCAAGCTACAACCTAGTTCACTGACAAAGGAAGAATATTATTTGGAAATATGCATTTCCATGGAATCGATCTTTTGATGAAGATTTAGATCTACTTTTTAATTTATTGATATAACAGGAGAAATCCTCTGCCAATGAAAATTGTAGTGAAGTTCTCAAGAATTTTACAAATTTTACAATGAAGAGTGACCAAACCAAAGTAAAATTTTTGGTAAAATAAATTTATTGATATATGTTCATAAAATTGTCTGAAAAAAAGTTAATATGCTATTAGCCACAAATTGACTGATATATTTATTAGAAAGTGAACAAATGTTGAAGTCTTTATCTAAAAAAAAATATACCTTATTTAATTCACATAGCTGTGGAATTATAATTGGAAAAGTTACAGAAATTGAATGACAGTTTTCTTATGAATGTTAACCTGCCAAGTCATAAGGTTTATGGCCCTGTAGGGTGACTCAGTAAGATACCAATTTCAAACTAGTGGCCCAGATTTTCACTTATTGATTCTGTGTCACATTCTAGGATCCAAGATCACTTGGTACCACCACCACCACCACTACTACTACTACTACCTCTAATAATGAACAATGCACAGTAAATTCAGATAAGACCATATTGCTAGGTCTGATTTGGCTTTCTCTCTCTCTTATAGACATAAAGTTGCTTTATTTAACCTATAATCAAAGACATTCTTGCCATGACCAACTTGTCTCTGCAAACCTAGTTTACATCAGAGGTGTGAATACATTGTGATATGGCATTCATCTGTTTTTTAAAAAATGGTAAAGGTGGGATTTGAAAAAGATTTGGCTGCTATTAAAGTCAGATGATCATGTAGGGGATCCTTCAGTAGTTTTTGGATTGTGATAGTCATTTCCGTAAATAGTCAAAGACAAGGAGACCTGTTTCTTTACCATCTCTGTGTCTTCCGCTTCCTTCCCTTGACTGCTACAGTCTGCTTGAAGGAAGCTGTTGTTGTGATTCTATGGAAGTGGCATTTGTGTTGTTATGCAAGTAGTGTTTGTACCTTGCTTTGGAGGTGTTTTTTTAAATTTTCTACTGTTAATGATATTCTGTTGTTGGCCTACAGCTTGCCTCATTATATTTGATAGTCAATGAGATATTAACAAATGTTTGCATGTTACTGTTGAAACTATCACCAGAAGATGAATTACATTAACATAGCTTCACTAAAACTTGAGAGGAGATTTCAATGCCAAATGAACCCCTTGTAATGAATCTCATATATTGTTTGATGAATATAGGTATAAGTCTGTAGTGTAAAAGTTTATTAATGAATTTGGATATATTGCTTAGTAAATAAAGTGCAAGTTAGCATAGTGGTTTTCAAACTGAAATTTGTCTATCCTGTCAAGTCTGTAAAGCATCTTAATTTTATAAAACATGGCTACTTGTCTGTCTTCTGTCTTGTTTTCAATCTTCACAGTCCCTGATTTATGAGAAACACTGACTTAGTGGCAGACAGTTTAGTAACCAATCTGACATGGTGTAATAAATAAAATGCAAGTGTGAGTTAATGGTGGACAGTTTAGTGATAAGTTGGTTGTTTGTGATTTATTGAGGAATTGGTCAGAAAGTGGAAGCTTAGTTTTGTCTTCTGTAGTTCTGAAAGTTTTTCTCAGGTTTGTATGCACTAATTTCCATTCATTTATATATATATATATATATATATATATATATATATATATATATATATATATATATGAGAGAGAGAGAGTATAACTTTAAATTGCAGCTTAGGTGCACTAACTGTAGGGCCTGTAGCTTCTACCTCATCACTGGTGCTTTGCTGTATCTCTGACCAAGGCACTTAACTGTCAAAGGCCCAGTTCACCTAGTTGTATATAAGAACTATGTGGAGGTACTGCTTATTACTGAATTCTGAGGAGACTGTTGTGGTATATATACATATATATATATATATATATATATATATATATATATATATATATCCCTTTGAATTGCAATGTGAAGATGAATCTTTTGATATTGCCCTAATATCGACAATCCTATGGGGTTACAGTGGAATTACTTCTCCCTTCAGAAATATTCCTGTGTAAATAAGCATATCTCTATAATAGATACTCTTTTTTTTTTTTTTTTTGACGGTGGTGGTGGTGAGTCCTTTAGCATTTATTACATGTGTGGTATGGCAATGTTACATGTGTGTTACAGCGATGTTATGTGTCATAGCAATGTTATGGTGACGTTACATGTGTTATGTTACATGAGTGACATAACGTTGCATGTGTGTGTGTGTGTGTGTGTGTGTGTGTAGACATTGACACAAAGTCAGTGTTTTTAATAAAGAAAGTCTGATCCTCCAAGTCAAATTGTTTCTTGTTTTTTCCAATTGTTGCTATAATCTGACATTACTTATTTTGGAATCAGTTCAGTTCCTTTTTGGAAATACAGTGGTTTGTATAAATATTGATTAAAACAAATTTTTTTCTAACCTCTTTTAATGCTAAACTATCTGAAACCACACTTTAGTAAAATATTTCATTTTAAATTAAAATTCTTGAAGGCATGGCTGTGTGGTTGAGAATCTTGCTTCCCAACCATATTGGTCTTGGGTTCAGCCCTCCTGCGCAACACCTTGGGCAAAAGTCTTATACTATTTTCCTCTGGTCAGCTAAAACATTGGGAGTGGATTTGGTAGATGGAAACTGAAAGAAGCCTGTTTTGTGTGTGTATGTATGTATTTTTGTGGTATGTGTGTGTTTGTGTGTACCCTAGTCTTGACACCATGTGATGGTTGTAAACAAGCATGACCGTTATACAAGCGGAGAGGTTTGTTTCCCGTCTTCAGTGAAAAACATGTCTGGCCATGGGGAAATATTACCTTGCATGGAGATGGATGAAGGTTGGCAAGAAGGGCATCTGGCCAGAGAAAATATGCCTCAAGAAACTCTTTGAACATAGAAAAATGGATATGAAATGATGATGAAGAAATTTTCCTTTTAGCATGAATGATTAGATTACATTTCCTAAACGCTGACATAATAGTTTTATCCTTGTTGGTGTGATCCAAAAGTGTATACACTGGCATGTTTAGCACCAATTTCACTGCAACTTTTGCCAAAGTCAAACAGTATGTGTTGTGTGCATGTGTGTATGCATGGGCATATGGGTTTCAGCAGTCAAATTATGCTCTCAATTCATCATCATCGTTTAACGTTCGTTTTCCAGGCTAGCATGAGTTGGACGGTTTGTCTGGGGACTGGCAAGCCAGAAGGCCGCACCAGGCTCCAGTCTAATCTGGCAATGTTTCTACAGTTGGATGTTCTTCCTAATGCCAACCACTCCGAGAGTGTAGTGGGTGCTTTTTACGTGCCACAACTCTACCAATCCTGTTTCAGTTCTTAATGTTTACATTTGATGAAAGAAAGGGTGTCTGTAACAGTTTTCACTTTATACCAAATTTTCCTGTAGAGTTACTGCCAGTCTCTTACAATTTAAAAGAAGTTTGACAATGTATCAGCAAGGAGCTGACCAAAATTCTAGATTTTATATTAATTTTCCACAAATAATGCTAGTTTTCAATAAGCCCAAAATATAGTATTTGTTTAAAAGAGTGGATATCTATTTATTCCTACAAGCTGAATGTTGTACTTGTGTCCTCTTTATAACCAATCAAAATTGTTTGCTGTCAATTTGATATCCCGCTCCCTGTACTGGTTGTCTGATGTGATATCCCAACTTGACAGCAGTGATTTCAAGCAAATTACTTTTTATAGTTATTCAATAAATGGTCTAGCATTAATGGTGTTTTGATAATTCAATAAGTTCAGTGAGAGCCAGCTGTTGTCTGCTTTTAATCCTCGTTTGGGAACGTGTTTCATTATGTAAATTCATACACATGTACATAGTTCCATTGACCAATATACAGCATGAGACGTTATACTACTCACCAATGAAATTGTTTCTTATTGAATAACAAATCCATAACAATATGTTCTTAATTTAATAGTCACTTTATCTATACTGTTTATCTGTGTAAAAATGTATGTATTTGTATTGAATGGAAATACTTTTCTTCCAATAAATAATCAGCCCTTAGTTTTATTTTATCTTTTTTTTATCTTTTGGCACTAAGCCTAATGAAATGTGTGAAGCTTGCTAAGTATAGGTTGCTTTCAAGAAGATAGTATTTAACAATTTTTAGGATGGAGAACTTTACAGAGCTTTGGTATATAATAGCTAAATGATTAACAAATTCAGTGAACAGTAAAAAAAATCCTTGCCTTGCTATCAGCTCCCTACTTCTTGATAGAGTTATAGGGTCCTGATCCCTATCATGGCTAGTTTTAGACCTGATAGAGTCCATTCTTCTCTAGGTCTGACCATTGCGGATTTCTTCCAGAAAGAGAAACGGATAGAATGATGGAAACAGAAGATTCAACCCTAGTACAGGACTTGCACATTATTTTATCAACCCTGAAATGATGATAGACAAAGCTGACCTTGGTGAGATTTGAATTCAGAGTGCAGAGTACCAGAACCATTTCCACAAATCAATTTATCCACTGCTCAAATGGACATGTACTTAGTTCTCTGTACCATTTTAGATTATAGAATGTTTGATCTGAAAGAAGATATTTTGGTAGGTGGTGATGCACTGAGTGATCTATTTAAAAAATTCTCAATGAATTAGTTGGAGAAAGAAAACAAATACCTAATGGCAATTATAACTGGAACTGAAATAAAACAAAGAGAGAATATTTGAAAAAAAAAAAAACAATAAATTTCACAGAAAATTTAATTTGTAAGTTTAAGGAAAAACCTAGTGTTTTCAGGTAAGGTGACAGCTGTGAACATGCTAGAGTCCTGTTATGATTACATCTGTAAAGAATAGTTTTCTTTAAATCTATATTGATCAATGGGCAGTGATTTTACGTGAGTAGACATCCTTGTGTTATGAAAGTGTTGCATGCCTGAAATATCTTGTTCTGACAAAGTTCCATAATGAAACACATTTTTCCCTGTGTTACATGGAAGTCAACAGAAAAATACATTTTGTGTTAGGAAACTCCTTGTTACAGCAGGATTTTTGAGAAGCAACTCTTCTGTAACATAGTATTTGCCTGTTGAATAAAAGTGTTATGAAGAATTTTGGCTAGAATAATTGGCGTAATTACAAAAATTCTGTTATCTCTCTAATTATGTAATATCTGTAACAAAAATATGATAATCAGTCATCAGTTTGTAACGACAATGTTGCATCATATAAATGAATATTACTAATTAGTTTGTTATGATGATCGTTTATTTGTACAATTATTATGTTAGTCATTACAATATAGAAACTACAGCTTCTTAGTTTGTGTACACAGCTTGTTTGTTGTAGTAAATAAATTGCCTTTAGTTCTATGTCCATTGTGCATGGTAGCTAGCTTCATCTGTGAGTTAATACTAAAGAGAGACAGAATAATAGCCTAGGTTAATAGAGAGGGTGATAAATCTACTTTCGTACATTGATCAGTATACAGAAAAAGTTGCTCTTTGACCAAAGATGGTTGACCAAAAGAGAAATAAAGCTATTTGTCTTTACATATTTATATACTTCATAGCTAAATTAGGTCAGGTGAAAACAAAGGATGTCTCCTCTCTAATCAGCTTTGACTGATGAATGCCTTAAAAAAGATCAAAAGATCAGCTTATTCTCATAAAATTCTTAGAGCAATAGGCTAAAACAATAGGTTGAACACTTGTTTAATGTGGATTCGATTTCAAATTCTGGCTTAGGTATTTGGTGACTGTTTGCTACATATCCATTACCTGAAATTCTGGTTAACTCTTGTAAAAATCTCTGTCCCCTAATCAAAGCTGGTTTAAGAAGATACTTCTTCACTGATGAAGTCTGAAACATGTAGCTGTCATATTGCCTGATAAGAAAGATTTTTTTTCTTTTATTCTTTTACTTGTTTCAGTCATTTGACAGCAGCCATGCTGGAGCACCACCTTTGGTCGAGCAAATCGACCCCAGAGCTTATTCTTTGTAAGCCTAGTACTTATTCTATCAGTCTCTTTTGCTGAACATAAACATACCACCATCGGTTGTCAAGCAATGTTGGGGGGACAAACACAGATGCTCAAACATATAGACACACACACATATATAGAAATATATATATATATATATATATATATATATACAAGCAACATCTGAACGTGACCAATGCCAGCGCCGCCTTGACTGACTTCCGTGCCAGTAGCACATAAAAAGCACCAACCGATCGTGGCTGCTGCCAGCCTCCTCTGGCCCCTGTATCGGTGGCACGTAAAAAGCACCCACTACACTCACAGAGTGGTTGGCTTTAGGAAAGGCATCCAGCTGTAGAAACACTGCCAGATCAGATTGGAGCCTGGTGCAGCCTCCTGGCTTGCCAGACCCTGGTCAAACCGTCCAACCCATGCTAACATGGAAAACGGACGTTAAACGATGATGATGATGATACGATGGGCTTCTTTCAGTTTCCAAAAAATGCCTTTTCAAATTTCAATCCCCCTCCCTCAATTTAAAATTTTGATTTTGTTTACTTTAAAGAGATCTTAGCAAATTGACAAACATATAGTAATCGAAATTAAATATAGATAAAAACATTAAAATGAAAATTATTTGCATTTTACTTGTGTTTACCTTAAATAATAATTAAATGTAAATTAAATATACATTTTATGAGAAACAAACAATATGTTTAATAACTAATGTTATAAAGTTTAATAAGGGGTCCAAATGTCACCCCCTCCCCTCAATTTTAAATTTTGAACTTTTTCATCCATTTATTTATCTGTCTATTTATTCCTATCTTTTTATTCATGTCTATCTATCTATCTATCTATCTATCTATCTGTATATGTCTCTCTCTCTCTCTCTCTATATATATATATATATATCTTTATACACATATCTATATACTTACTGAATTTAAAATTTTGGTAACGTGGTTTCATGCATATTCAGAATCTCCGTCATCAAAAAACAGGAATCCACTGAAAAAAAAATTCGGAAAGGTCTGTTTTTTTAGGGGTGGGGGTGACTGTGCGCCAGGTCCGCCTGAGAGAAGGGGTGAGATTTGAAAAATTTTTAATATGGGGGAAGGGGAGGTTAAGGTGGGAGATTTTAAATTTGGAAAAGATGGTTTTTAAAAAAAATTCGAAAAAGTTTAAAATTTTGATTTTGTTTACTTTAAAGAGATCTTAGCAAATTGACAAACATATAGTAATCGAAATTAAATATAGATAAAAACATTAAAATGAAAATTATTTGCATTTTACTTGTGTTTACCTTAAATAATAATTAAATGTAAATTAAATATACAAGGGTGAAATTTGAAAAGGTGTTTTTTTTTTGTTTGTTTTTTTGCATATTCGTAATCCCCGACATCTAAAACACAGGAATCCGAATTTTTATTTTTTATTTTTAAATGCATTTTTCAAGGAGAGGTGTGATTCTGCATTAGCCCCAAATTTTCTTCAATTTTTTTAAAAACCTTCTGCTAAAACTGTATTGAAACCATTTGTGGGGGGAAAAAAGAGTGGGGTGAGGGAAAAAAAAAACAATAGTTAGGAGTTGTATTTTATTAGCAAGTGGTTTGATCTGAAGTCGTGTATCGAAAGTGAAAACTTGTTTGATCCCAGCGCAGCAAGCTAATAAACCCCTATTAGGTTACAAAACGTCTCCACTGTTAAGGAATAAAACAATAGCGGTTGTTACACTATCGTCTATTTGTTTTATTCATCGGATGGTCGCCATGCTGGAGCACTGCCTTCAAGAGAATTTAATCGATCATATCAACCCCCATATTTATATCAATCTGGTTCGATTTTATCGATTTGGGTTTAAACAACAGATACATATTCAATAATGTAGTCGTAGTTACATTATGTCTGAAAAAATGAAAAGTAGTATTGGTGCTGTTAGAACGCATTCGATCTTTAAGTCTGTTGTTCATTAATTTGATATCTTTTAACATATGAATTCATACGCCACGCAAAGCGGCCCATTGACCAACGACCAATACATAACGTATAAATTCTTGCGCCGGTCATCTTCTTAATAATCATTTAAGATATCATCCATAGAAATATCATCACAACTCTGCTACATTTGGCATATATTATCGCTAAAATTACATAGTGGGTAGCAAAAAAAAGATTAAACATTATTTAATTATAATTCCGAATTAAGAATTTAATCTCGAGGAATTTTTTTTTTCGTCGTAACACGTGTGTGATTCTCCAAATTATATATTTCTTACAAGTTATTTATTCCTAGGTCGACTCTGACTGAACAGACGCATGATCAAAGGTATCCCAGCCATGACCATCACGTATTTTTGTATCTCATTGGTTGCTATTTCAAATCATTTTAATGACTACATTGAGGCTCCGTCGTAATTTGTTGACGGTGGTGGTGATAATGATGTTTAGTCCCCAAGCATCCTGATAAAGCAGATTTATATTCAAAGACCTTCCAACCGTGATCATCACACCATTTATTCAGGAGATGTATCCAAGTCTACATTATCTAGTTTATCCTCCCTTTTCAAAGAGGGTATGCAGTGTTCCTTTTAAGGTGGGCGCGCCTCACGTTTTACAACCTGGAGAGGAAAGAATGCGCATATATGGGTTTTCAAGATGAAATTGTACTTTTTAAAATATTATGTAAGAAATTTGAGTGATGGTTACTCATATGGGTATGCACATAATTTGCTCACTAGAACATTTTTGCATACACCCACAGAGGGAACATAGACGGAAGGGTGTTAATTGAAGTAAATTTGGCTGCTGTTTTTAAATAGTCAGAGATGTTCCATCCTTGGCCATCTCATCTTTTGTGGACGTCTGAGATTACGACTCGAGAGAGATTTGGCAACTAGGAGCGACCATGTAACAACTTCCACTGATATGCATGACATCTTTTTTACCTTTCTTTTTATTCTTTACTAGTTTCAGTTCATTGAATTGACCAGGTTGGGGCACCACGTTGAAAGGTGTCGAATAAATTGACCCCGGTACTTACGTTTTGTGGGATTTTGCTTTCCCAAGTCTGGTACTTATTCTATTGGCCACTTTCACAACACCGCTAAATTACGGGGAGGTAAACAAACCAATACCGATTGTCAAGCGATTGTGGGGAACAAACGCACACACATACATGTGTGTGTGTGACGAGCTTTCACAGTTTCTCTCTACCAAAGTTAATTACAAGGCACGGCTCAGCCCGAGGCTATGAGGCTTTTGTAGAAAATACTTGCCAAAGGTGCTGCACTGTGGGACTGTGAAAATCTATTATAAATTCTATTCACACCTAGGATTCATTTTAATAAGGTAAACTGATTCGAATACTTGACTTGTACTTTCGTTTATTGATAGCAGAAGGATAAAATACAAAGTTGGCTTCGAAGATTTGAACTCGGTGATTCCCAACGTGGGGAAGATGCCCCACCGTTTCCCGCTTTATTCTGTCTCTTTCTTGCTGGCCAGCGATTGATCAAGGACGTGTTTAGCTGTCTCTCTCCATCTTTCGAACTTACGCTAGACAGCTCGCTCACATCTACATACCAACAACCATGCTCACACACACAGAAGACGTCTCAACAAACAAGAGCTAAAGATGTATATATTCCACCTTGAATAAATGTTGTTCATGTTGATAGTCTGGAGTTCAGCGTTCCGTTAATTCTTAATTTTATATGGGAAAGTCAGGTATACATCTAATGATGTATAACCCACTTTCCTATAAAGTGGGGACCCCTTGTTTCTCCCTACAAAGGACCCTATCGTGTGCTTTCTCGCACTCCAAAGTTTTTCAAGGTCGACGCTAATGGTCGTACGGAAATTGTGTCTGTCGACTGTCTGAAAGGAGCGTACCTTGGCAAACTCTCAACTTTCGTGTACGACGTGCTCGTTTTTCAAACACCACACACCACTGTCAACATCATTACCACCACACAGCTACAGCCAGTTTACAGCGACGACATCAACAACCACTACGAACTACAAGCATCGCCCCCGACGTCGCCAGCAGCAATACGACTCTACGTACTACCAACATCGTCAACATGACTTCTACACGTACACAAGCAACCAACATCAACAAGCGCGGTTTTATCTCGAACCTATTAGAGTGGATGTTTCCACTCACGATCAACGAACCAGAACTAACCAGCCAGAATATTCAGTACCAGGTAACACAGGTCCCAGCCAGCATCGACGCTCAACTACAGCTCTGCTCCTTGACCGCAACTTCCTGCGTATGGACATTCTATCTCCTTGTGGAATTTTAATACGAACTGGTTTTCTCCATCTCAGTGTTTTAAGACTTTTCACAGTCTGTTACAGACACTTTTACTTCTTCTGTGTTTTTTCTCACACACACACTAGTGCACTCATACATTTTCTTTCCTTTCAGTAAAAACAAACACTCAGACTTTCACATTCCGTGATTCCAGTTCCTGGACAGTAGTCATCACGATTTGTTTTCTCATTGTCTCATTTGTTTTTACTAGGTGGCATTTACTGCCCATATTGCATGTTTTTCTTTCATTCCTTCAATTTGTACATTGCATGCATGTATCACACGAGTGTACATTTCATTTCTTTCATTTTTCTTTGTGTGTGTTTGTGCTACATTTTGTGGATGGTTTTCAGTGGCCATCCTGCCTCAGGCGTTCCAACAGAATTTCATATTATCGTGCGTTCCGCACTGGCAAGGGAGCCCTGTAGTAACGCCGTGCGCAAGCGTAGTCTCACGCATGCGTGGAATTCAACAACCAAGCTTTCCCGCTTCATTCTGCCTCTTTCTTGCTGGCCAGCGATTGAGCAAGGACGTGTTTAGCTGTCTCTCTCCATCTTTCGAACTTACGCTAGACAGCTCGCTCACATCTACATACCAACGTCTCAACAAACAAGAGCTAAAGATATATATATTCCACCTTGAATACATGTTGTTTGTGTTGATAGTCTGGAGTTCAGCGTACCGTTAATTCTTAATATTATATGGGAAAGTCAGGTATACATCTAATGATGTATAACCCACTTTCCACAAAATATTAATTAATTTTACTCTTTTACTTGTTTCAGTCATTTGACTGCGGCCATGCTGGAGCACCGCCTTTAGTCGAGCAAATCGACCCCGGGACTTATTCTTTGTAAGCCTAGTACTTATTCTATCGGTCTCTTTTTGCCGAACCGCTAAGTTACGGGGACATAAACACACCGGCATCGGTTGTCAAGCAATGCTAGGAGAACAAACACAGACACACAAACACACACACATATATATATACACATATATACGACGGGCTTCTTTCAGTTTCCGTCTACTAAATCCACTCACAAGGTTTTGGTCGGCCCGAGGCTATAGTAGAAGACACTTGCCCAAGATGCCACGCAGTGGGACTGAACCCGGAACCATGTGGTTGGTAAGCAAGCTACTTACCACACAGCCACTCCTGTGGTAAAATATTAAAAATAAAAAAAATTTCCAATTACCTGTGGGGCATAGATTTTTCTGGAAAGTTTTAGTGGAGCCTGGGAGGAAAATAGCTTGTGAAACACTGATCTAAATGCTACACAGTATTTTGTCCAAGGTTTTAAGTCTTCTGCCATTTATCAACATTGATGAAGGAGAGTTATTGCTGTTTAGCCCCAGTCAAGCAGAGCTATGCTCAAAGGCATTCCAGCCGTGACTATACCGTCTTACTTGCATATACAGTGTATCTAGGACAACTTTATACAATGTCCTTTTTTTTTAAGGGAATATTTGGCTGCTATTAGTAGCTGGTAGAGCTTTCACAAAGAGCAGCGGTTTCCAACCTTTTCACTACCAAATATCTTTATATATATGAATTTTTCTTCGGATCCCAAGCTTTGGAAACTTTTCAAGATACCGATTTTACTAATAAGCTCATTTTTCTCAAGTTCACCTCTGTTTTGAAAGATACACGAAACTGAGTAATGATACGCTGCCGCCTTTTAAAATTCTGAACACAGCTCAAAAGTTTCTGTACTGTTTTTGCAGACTTCCTGTCAGAGCCGTCTTAACAGTATTATAGGCCCCGGGCAAAGCAATGCACTGTGACCTCTACCTACACAACCATAGTATACATAGATTAGCATTGCGCTTCTTGACACATGATGCTGCCAAATAACTGATAGCTTTGGTGGAAAGTTGATAGCTTTGACAGCATCCAGCCACCCACCCATTTTCTCCACCCACTATTCCTGTGAGGGTAGAAACCTTATGCACCTCTTCCGTCGGGTCCTATCAGATGCAACTGTCATTAAACTTTCCAGTTGGATTTCCAAGCGCGACCAACTGAGACTATGGATGTTATCCAACCGTCTCGTTCTTGGTCTGTCCCTAGGTCTCGCACTATTTGGATCTGCTTGAAGAATCTGTCTTGCAACATTCTAATCATACGTTCTTAGTACCGGAGCTGTGGCCTCTCAATGCGGAGAAATAGCGACACCATCTGGAGAGACTCATTGACTGCCAAACTTCGTACCTTGTTGAATAACGTTTCTCAGAGATTATTTAGAGGAATCCCATTTCTGCCACCTGTATTCGCGATCGTACTCTTTCAGTCATTACCAAACATTTATAACCGTAGGTGAGGTTAGCTACGAAAACCAAATCGAAGATAGCGAGTTGGTTTTAAAAAAATTTTTTTTTATCAATCTCTCTCCTTCTATTGATTGAATTCTGAAGCTGGTGCGTTATTGTGCTAGCACCTGCATCTAATTCAATATCCTGCTTCCAATCACTCGTGAACACGGTTCTATAATACTTAAATCTCTTCACTTAAGCAATTGCTTCAGTGATCTATTAATATGCAGAGCGTACTGGGGAGACTTTCTTAGGACCAATGTCTCGATCTTTGCATTACTAATTCTCATTCTTGTTTTACAGAACTCAGCAGCAGGTCCAACAGAAATACCAGTTTGGTGCCTGGAGTGAGTAAGACCTCGAAAAGCTGCAATATGAAAAGGGTTCGAAAGAATAACCATACAGCATCGTCCGACGCACAGATTAGCGAGGGTTGAATTCGGACCTTAGCTACAGAGGTCAGTTCGAAAAATGTATTGCAGTCTTCTCCCAATGCCAGTACAACCAACAATAAGTCCGCAACTTATTCTGGGAGGCGTGGAGTGGGAACACAAAGAATGCGTGTCCCAGCCCCACAAAGTGAGTTCAGGAAGGAACAACTGTTAGTGATTGAGATTTGGAATGTCACAACTCTTACGGGTAAAGAACGGGAACTAATGCAGAAAGCCAAACGCTACTGGTTAGATATAGTCAGTGTCTCCTCTAAAAGGTTCAGCGGTTTCAAGTACCGCAGATTTTGATGGAGGTTGCGAACTCCACTATGCAGGTGTGGTACCAACTATGTCTGCATAGCTAAGCACAAGCACTCGGCTGTCGGATTGTGTTATGGAGTGGATTTCAACTTAAGTTGAAAGAAGGCCCGCTGTGGTTGTTGCAGATATATACACCAAAATACAAATCCTTCCTTGACGAAGTTACTGCAGTTTTAGATGTAGTTAAGACCTAGCCATTTGTCCTACAAGGAGATTTTGATGCAGACGTTGGCAGTGATGATAAAATTAGTGTTGTCCACGCAGTACCTTGTAGTTATCTCCCTTATCTGTCCTCTACTCTGTTTGCTGAAGTTAAAAACACGTCGGACCTTATTTTAGGATATTATTAACTGAGACCCCAAGGGAACTTCATTAAATAATACTGCAAAAAAAACTACATAATCATCTTATATTGTCAGCTGAATTAAAATTAAGACTACTTTATCTGTTCACACGTCTTGAGCTCATATAAACCTTCGTTTATGTTCTCTCTGTAAGTATTTCGTTGTTTTGTTTACATTCTTGTTGACAAACATTTGCTATTTTTTCACTATACATAGTATCCGCCTTCCAGGCATTCAAATGTGAAGTTCTCTTCTGCCTTCTTAATGTTTCATTTGTTGAAAGTTCTCCATTTTGTGAAAACCATAACATACTTTTAGATATTTTCAAAAAGTATTTCCATGTTTTGCGCGTGTTAGAAAACACTGGAAATGTTTTGTGTGGGTGTGCCGTATAGCTGTGGTGGTGGGCGTACACAACACATTCTGTGTTTATTTACCTGGGTAACCAAGGGTATTTAAGTGGCGTTAAAAATAGATGTCCCATATTTCAAGGGTAGGAAGAGATTATCGACGGAGGAGAAAATATATAAGTAATTAAAATTTTTGGAAAAAAAAATTTAATCATAATTACTGTTGCCTGTAATACTCGCTACTTAAAAATAAAAGCAAAAAGTACCTTTCTCCTCGTGGCATGTGAATCGTTTTTCTGAAATTTCGCCGGCTTTTCAACACCTATTCTGTTCTCGTTCAATTTTCATCTTTTTTACTTATTCTCTTATATTTAAAAGGCATACTTACACAAAGTAACTTCCATAAAAATAGGTATCTATCAATAAAACTTTTTCCAAATACGCTTCAGTTGGTGTACATTCCGTTTATCTTGGAATTTGTTGTGAAAAAAAAAATTTTCCGAGTGGTGAGGAGAGAAGTTTCGGAAAATTCAAACGAGTCTGTTGTGTTTCCTTATAACTTTCAGAAAATGGGTATTTTTTTAATGAAATTTTCTACAAATACCTTTCAGAGTGTATAGATTACGAATATATCGGAATTTAATGTAAAAAAAATAAGAAGAAGAAAAGAAAAGTGATGAGCACGCACACATACATACTGATGCACATCGATTTTTTCCCGTAATTTCAAGTTTCAAATGACGTGTGCGAGTATGTATGTGTGCGAACCCACCAGTTTTTTTTTTTGAGGGGGGGGGTCTTCAGTCCATGTTAAATTTCAATATAATCGTCGTCTACACCATCTAAAAAGTATTTGTACAAAGTCATTTAAAAATACTCATTTATAGAAAGTTATGAAGAAACAAAGCCAACTCTTGTGAATTTTCCGAAACTCCTCTCCCCACATCGGAAATATTTTTTCGCCACAAATTCCAATATGATTGGAGTCTTCATCATCTGAAACGTATTTGTAGGAAATTTCATTAAAACATATCCATTTCTCTGGAAGTTATGAGGAAACAAAGTCAATGGGTAGATGCACTTGGGGCCAAACAACAGTAATAACTAATGGAGAATCCTTTATGTGGTCATTTGACTTTCTAGAAATAGCAGCCAAATCTCTTAAATCATAATTTACTGTCAACAAAAAAACAAAGGATTTTTTAGATACATGTTGTTTGAAAAAATAAATAAAAAGCAAGATGAGAAGGCGAGATTCGTTTTTATCAATCATAGAGATCAGCTTGATTAGATCTGACCTGCAGCTAAATGATATTGGACCCTTGAGTGTCTTTAGCAGACTTCACTCTGTTGCAAGCATTTGCCCACACACCTGCTTCCCTTTTTGTAGATATTACTTGATGATGTTCAACTGCATGAATCTCACCAGTCTTAGAGGGTCTGCAAGGGTCATGAGTACTGTCTGTTCTATCTGGACTCTTATAAAAATAAAAAGGTGATTGGCAGAATCAGTAGTGTCAGGCAAAACGGTTTGCACTATTTAATGACATTTCTTTGCATTCTTTGTTCAAATCCCAAGAGATTGACTTTGCTTCTCATTATTTAAGGACTAGTAAAATTTAGGATCTTTGCCCCCATCCCCAAATTTATGGTATTGCACTGAAGTTAGATATAACTATTTATGAGTATTAAAAGAGTTGACAGGAGCCCCATGAGGGTAGCTGATTTAATCAGGTCCATTGTTCTAGGAAAAAGAACATTTCACCATTGTAGCAATCTCATTCAATTAGGTGAAGCTTTTGATCTTTCTCTATGTTTTCCACCAGTTTTATTTGGACCAATGAGAAACCATTATACTATCGGTCATTTTGGTTATATGAACAAAATGCAAACCTGTCTCACATTCTTAGCTCTTTCATCAGCATCAGACATCCTTGCACAAGTTTTTTTCTTGTAGGTTTTTTTTATTTTACTTCAATAATGCAATTTGCTCGCTCTGAAAAGAAGCACCATGGTATTTCTACTCTCTTTCAGTTATATCAGTAGGAAGTACATTTTAACTGAACAAAACACTGAACAGCATTATCTCTTTCCAACTGGTCACATATATTAATGATACTATTTACATAACTCATGAATTATCCAATTTACTTGTACAAGCATGATAAACATATTTCTCTACAAGACGTTTATGTACAACCAAACTTTTATTGATGTTATATTTTGCGTATTATTTCTTTAAAGTGGAAATTAATTATTTCATACTTCTGTTTGTTCGTGTTGTTATTTGCTTCTCAGATCTTGTAGATGTAATGTTTAAATTCTCAACTACAACTATAATGTAATATATATTGATTTCTCATATTGAAACATTACACAAAGTTTGGCAGAGGATGTAGTTGATTAATCAATGCTAGTACTTGATAGGTACTTTATTTTATCAAACTCGGAGGGATAAAAAGCATAGTTTACCCTAGTGGGATTTGAACCCAGACAGAGACTATAATAATTCTACCCATCCACCCCCTTCTGTATGTGTGTGTGTGTGTATGTATCAGTGTAAACTGCTACAAAGGCAAAGGAGATACCTAAGAGCACAGCAGCTAAAGAGGAATCAAACCAGCTTCTGAAGGTCTGAATTGATCTAAGATAGAGTAGACCTAGATGAGATGCCTTTTGGCTTTGTGCCAGGAAGAGGCAACACAAATGCAATCTTCCCAGCAAGGCAACTGTAAGAGAAATACTTGGCTGAAAATAAACTGCTATATTGTGCACTCCTGAAGCTCTGAGACTATTTTTTTTTCAGGAGAGACATTTATTAATTTCAAAGAAGTGCAAAAACACTAATCTCCTTCAAAGTACTATCCTCTGACTTCAATGCACTTGTAGTGCTCCAGCAACTTTGTGAAGGCCCCAGGAAAGTCCTCCAAAGTGAAGGTGTCCAGGACCTTTGTCACAGCTGCCTTCATCTTCTCAATGTTTTCAAAATGGCTGCTCATGAGGTTCCCTTTCAGTTTGGGGAAGAATAACCTTAAGTCACAGGGAGCGTAGTTTGGACTGTAGGAAGGGTGAGGAACAGTTTTGATGCCCATATCTGTCAAATAGTTGGTTACCAGAATAGAATTGTGGATGGGAGCCAGGATGCTTCCATTGGGCACGTTGTCTCTTGGTCTCTGGATCATAACAGTTTATCTAACTCTTGTCACAGTCACCAGATGCTTAAGTACTCTTGGTTTGGAGGTAATGGACTCAACTATCTCCTAGTTCTCACCAATGCATCTTTCTTCTGTTTGTTACTGAGTGCCCTGGGAACAAACGTTGCACAAATTTTGTGCATGTTCAGATTTTCATGAATAAATCTGTGTAGAGTCGCCACATCAGACTTTATGCTTCTTGTTTTGATAGACAGTCTTCATCGAGAGAACTAAATAATATCAACCAGCTCTGAGGTTCTGATGCCTCACTCCCTCCCACACCTCTCATTGTCTCCTGCCTCTTCTCTGCTGTCTTTAAATCACTTGTGCCAGTAGAAAAAACAGATGCTTAGCTTATACAAGTCAATGCATGACCAGTCTGGATCATTTCATAAGTTTCTGTGGCATTTTTTTTACCCTGTTTATCACAAAATTTATTGCATAACAAGATTCCAAATTGCCTTCACATTCTGACTTCATTCTGCAAACCTATCAGCAGTGACAAGCAGTGTTTAATAGTATGTTTAAAGTGCTGTTACAGTCGTCTCCTTCAATCTGGAAAAAAAAAAAAAAATTGGTTGATCAGATTATTAAATGTATAGTATTGCTATACTATGATTAGAGTAATCTAGAACAATTATGATTACCTCTTCTAAAAAAAAAAGTCTCAAAATCTCTGGATGCACCTTGTATTGTTCATTTGGGGAAAGCAGAAAAAAAAAATGGTACCTTCAGCGAAATTTCCTTACTCAATACGTAGAAAAGGAGTAGTTATGAACCCCATATGCTGCAACCTATGTAATCTATAGTCACACAAGAGATGCAATGGAATCAGAAGTAAACTATCAGAGAAAGCAAGCTTCATATATGATAGATGCATTGGAGCTGGATGTCCACTGAACACACCAAAATAGAAATTCTTAAATACCTGAATCGCTCAGTAGAAGTAGTCAATAGCTTTCATTATTTAGATGTAATTAGCAGGGAGGTGAGTGCTCTGAAAGTATAGTAGCCAGGTTAAGAACAAGCTGGAAAACATTAAGTGAGTTTCTATTGCTCCTGGTGACAAAAGATTTTTCCTGCTGAGTAAAGGAGAGAGATTCTATGATGCTTGTGCTAGAACTGCGATGTTGCATGTTTATGAGACATGGGCCAGGAATATAGAGGTCAACTTGGACTTGAGAAAACTAGAAAGAAATACAGTGAGCATGCTCCATTGGGTGTGCAATGTGTGCAGGAATGACATAGTGCAAATGTGCTGAGAGAAAAACTGGGTATAAGAGGAATGACTGTTTGTATGACTCTTGTGTTAGAACAGCAATGCTGCATGGTAGTAAGACTTGGCCTTGAATGTAGAGGGCTTGACAAAACAGGAAAGAAATGAGACAAGCATACTTCATGGGACATGTAGTGTAAGTGCTTATGAACAACATAGTACAAATGTACTGAGAGAAAAACCTGGGCATAAGGAGAATCAGATGTGTTGTGCAAGAAAGAAAACTACTTTGGCATGAATATGTCATGTATATGGGTGAGGATAGCTATGTAAGTAAGTGCTAATCACATCATGTGAGTGGAGCCTGTGGAAGAAGGCAACTCAGGAAAACATGGGACAAAGTGGTGAAGACTGATCTCAGGACCTTGAACCTTTGGAGGAGATGACAAGGGACTGGATGATTGGGGATATGCGTTTGTGTGTCTCCTTGTCTTGAGATTACTCTTTCACTTGTTTCAGTCATTTGACTGCGGCCATGCTGGGGCACCACCTTTAGTCGAGCAAATCGACCCCAGGATTTATTCTTTGTAAGCCTAGTACCTATTCTATTGGTTTCTTTTGCCGAACCGCTAAGTTATGGGGACGTAAACACACCACCATCGGTTGTCAAGCGATGTTGGGGGACAAATACAGACACACACACACACACATATGTATGATGGGCTTCTTTCAGTTTCCATCTATCAAATCCACTCACGAGGCTTTGGTGGGCCCGAGGCTATAGTGGAAGACACTTGCCCAAGGTGCCATGCAGTGGAACTGAAACCAGAACCATGAGATTCGTAAGCAAGCTACTTACCAAACAGCCACTCCTGCACTAATTGTAAAGAAGTACCACTGCCATGCAAACTGGGTCGTTTGTTTACAATCTTCCATGTTGATATAACCAGCCAATTTTTTTGCTTGTGTTTGAAAAACTGGGGAAAATTACATTGTTTAGAAACAGATGAAGGTAGGGGACTGGAAGATCATATGGCCGTAGAAAATCTGCCTCAACAAATTTTGTTCGATCCATACAAGCATGCAGAAGTGGACATTAAGTCATGATGATGTTGACAATCAGCCCTACACACACATACACACAAGCATACAAGCACACTCAGATGTGAAGTTACATAAGTGACTCAAGGACCCAGAGTTTTATGAATTGTACTTATCTAACTAAATTGTAAGTCCACTTAAAAAATACTTTCTGTCTTCCTATATGTATGTATGTGTGTGTGTGTGTAAGATGATCTTAATATGTCTCCAAGCAGTGGAAATGGGTGAAACATCAAATATCTCATATTCACAGCTGTATATTTAAAGTAGTTGTGTTTTACAGATTTATTGATGCAATCTTAAACATGGTTGGTTTTCTTTTTTAAGGGTCATAAAATATTGATTTATGACACAGGCTCAGAGGAAGAATAGCTTATTATATTGACCCCCAGATATTCGTATTGAACAGTTTTACAGCTCCAGAAGGATAAAAAAGCACAGTTGGGCTTGGAGGGAATTGAACTCAGGAAAGAGATGTAACCAAATATTGTAAAAGCAACCCACCACTATTAAAATATTACAGTCCTAAACAGTTTCGCAACAGTTGTTAGCACTTTGGGATATTTATTCTGATGCGTTGTAGTGCACCTGAACACTATACAATGTTGTTGACACTCCGTCGCTTACGACGTCGAGGGTTCCAGTTGATTCAATCAATGGAACAGCCTGCTTGTGAAATTAACTTGCAAGTGGCTGAGCACTCCACAGACACGTGTGCCCTTAACGTAGTTCTTGGGGAGATTCAGCGTGACACAATGTGACAAGGCTGACCCTTTGAATTACAGGCACAACAGAAACAGGAAGTAAGAGTGAGAGAAAGTTATGGTGAAAGAGTACAGCAGGGTTCGCCACCATCCCCTGCCGGAGCCATGTGGAGCTTTAGGTGTTTTCGCTCAATAAACACTCACAACACCCGGTCTGGGAATCGAAACTGCGATCCTATGACCACGAGTCCGCTGCCCTAACCACTGGGCCATTACGCTTCCACTGTATACAATAAGTTCATTCTATTATCTTATATAATAAGTTCATTATTGTATTATTAGAAGAGGCAAAGTCATGAGGAAACAACCCATCTTTGGGCTAGAATTTAAAGTGTGTTGATGAATGACAAGTTGATGGCTTCCTATAGGACATGGTTTTAGTCTTTCATATATGTTCACACTGCACTATCTTAGGTGTAGGAACAGCACTCCAATAAAAGTCCAATATAAGCTTTGTAAGAGAGTCAACAACTGTTTGGAACTGAGGTATATTCTGACTTTGAAGAGGACTGCTTGACTTTACGATTGAGTTTTTACTATGTCGTTGTTGTCATTATCGTCATCATCATCATCATCACTACTACCACCACCACCATCATTATTATTATCATCATGATGGCATGGGTGAAGTATATGACCACTACTATGAGAGGAGTATCAGTAATTGTAAGTTATTTCTAGCAATGTTTACTTCTCTTCTTTTGTCCTCTAATCTCAAAATGCAGAAATTCAAAAGTTGATCTTTGGTTTTGTTTGCAGAAAAATCTCTTTAGCATTTGATCAGTCAATTTAAGATTAAAGTAACACAAAATCTTGCTACCCCACATACTCTTCCTATTAATGGTAAAAAAAAAAACTCTGCTTCAAGCCTACTGGCTGATGTGGCCAGAGCTTATCCAGAATTTCAAGGTGTATACTACTACTACTTCTACTACTACTGTCACAAACACTAGAAAAGGTGTGAGTCTCTATGTAGTTAATTTACTTGCTAGAATTTGTAGTCAAATTTCCTTCAGATTACACCTTTTGTCTTAACAGAAAGACACATTAGATATGATGTACTCCCAGATACACATTGTCAAAATAAAAATATAAAAAAAGACACAATGTTCGTATCTGGAACATCATCTGAATAAGAAAAAGTAATGCTTTTGTGGATTGCACATAGTCAAGTCATTTGACTACCTATGCTCCATGGGTCTGCTCCATTGGAATTGCTTGGGGCTAAAAAAAAAACAACAACTACAGCAACCAGAAAAGGTAACTCTGTTAATGAAGCAGACTAATGTTGTAGGTAGATTCCTTTGTTAGACAAAGGACTCTGCATACAACATTAGCCATTGTTTTGTGACCTGGCACATGTCTGTCTTCAGTTCATACTTCCAGTCCAGTTTTGGTTGATACAGACCATCTGTAATCTATCTTGATTATATCATTGTTTTCACAAAGTTAATAGATAACAGGGTTGGAATTTGTAACTGTAACCCAGAAGGACCATCGATTGTTTTATATGTATTTAGAAAATGTTTTAGTTGAATTTATCTGTTGTTGGCCCTCTTTGAATAGACCTGTGAGCAAAGGTGTTCTGACCTTGACACATCTACTCCATTTCCAACAAAAGTGTACCCCAGACTACATTAACCATGAGTTGCTTTTCTTTGATATGGCTTAAAGGAGATTTAACTGTTATTTATAGCAGGTCAAGCAGTCGCATAAAGACTTCTTTGTTGGCTCACTAAATGTGTCGATTGAATATGGAAGCAGACTTATGGTCACCAGCATTTCAGTTATAACCATCCTTTTTTTATATGTAGAGACTACAGAGCTCTACATTATTTGATGTATCTTTTTGTTTTTCAATTTTAAAGCTAAATTTAAGGGAGATTTAGTTGCTATCTCTTGCAGTTTAAGCAACAAAGTAGAGGTTCCATTGTTGACATATGAAAGCTTGATCTATCAACTATGTCCATATTATACATCAGTGGTTCTCAACCAGTTTTTACCTATGGACCCCTTTGAATCCCATTTTATTCAGGTGGACCCTCACAGCCATTGGATGTTTAAAGAATCTTGTTATATTTTTATGATTAAATATTATTAGGAATTGCATAAAATAAATTGTTAAATTATTTTGTGTATTGTAGAAGTACAACCAATTTATTGCACATAAATTTTGAACAACAGTCTTATACGGACCCCAAGGCTCATATGGATCCTTGGTGGAGAACCACTGCTATACATGAAGAAATATTCATTAGTTCAGCCAGATTCAAAAACATAAGTTCCCTATTTATATTTTCTATTAACAAGCTGGAGTTCTTTTAATAATTTTTATTTTAATTCTTCATTTCTTTATTTGCTATTATTGTTTATCCCCAAGTTGGTTCTGACTGTGCAAACCTAAACAAAGATGTTAAAACCGTGCCCATCCCATTTTTATTTCAGAAATATTGGACTCTACACAATATTATCAGAGGTGATCTTTTTGAAAAATGATAGGGAATAAGTTTGAAAGAGATTTGATTGCCATTTCTAGCAGGTTGCATAACCACATAGAAGTTCCCTTGTTGTTTAACCCAGGGTCAATTCTGGTTGAGCAGACCTATGATCAAAGATATTGCAACTGTGATCCTTATTCCTCTGTGTATTACAGTCTATGGAATCAAATATTTTGCAGTTTTGTAAAACATTCAGCATTGCTATATATATAATCCAAGAAAGTTAGAGGTTGTGAATCCAACCCACTAAGGGATAATATCTATTCAATATACTGCCGGAAGGATACCCAATTACTATTACACTAGTGTTTTTACCAAGTGCAATAAATGGGTCCGGGTAAAAGGAAATTTTACCCTTAATTTATATAGCAATAAGAAAATGGAGGGGAATATGTGGTACTCATCAACTTCAGATATCCCCTCCATTTTCTTATTGCTCTATATATATATATATATATATATATATATATATATATATATGTATAAGGATTGTTCAGTGATGGTCTAAAGCAGCAGGATGTGGATTTGTAATGAAGACAAGAATTATAATGTTGGTGTGGCATGAAATGAAGTAGAGTGACATTTTGCATAGAGCCATTTATTGGAGAAGGTAATGGGGATTACAAGAACTTGACCATGTTGCAAAATATGGACAGTTTGTGTGTCTAGAATAACATAGTGTGTGTGTGTGTGTGTGTGTGTGGTTATTCACACCACACTTTGAATTGTTTGAAATACATACCACTGAAAGAATGTGTGTTGGTATATGTTTGTGTGTTTGTTGTTATTTACATTGTACATCATAGTTGAATTGCTTAAAACACATACCATTACAAGAATGTGTGTGTGTGTGATTATTCACATTATACTTCACAGTAAAATGCTGCAAGAATGTGTATGTGTGTGTGTGTGTGTGTGTTCAGGCACCACCAAGATTCAAGGGAAACCTATTTAGTAATATTGAGTCAGTCGGCTAAAGACTCTTATTTTTTCCACCACTCCTTCTTTTACAAAGAGGGGGCATTGTGCCAAGTGAAAAGAGAGAATCAATACTGCAGTGTGAGAATAGCAAGCAGTGAAGTTCCCCCACACCAGTTAACTGAGTCCACGACCCACTTTTCATTCTCATATGAAGCCATTTCACTCCACTTCATGATTGCCCTTGAGAAAGGGACACACGTCACACACTCCCATTACCTCCCCCTATCACTCCCTCTCCTATTTCTCTCTCTCTCAATAAATCCGGGGTTTTGTGCCGTCTGTGTAAGCGATCGATATTATTGCTGTGTTAAAGGCAAGCTGGTCTAAATGTTTATAACACTATACACTTTGATGTCTGACGCACACTCACACGCAGGCACACATGTGTGAGCATGCACACACGCACGCACTTCTATATTCAAATCCCGCCGGGGTCAGCTCTGCCTTTGAATCCTGTGTAGTCGATAAATAAATATTATTATTAATCTAATGTGGTCGATTCAATTGACTGTATGTACTCTCCATCACTTGCAAAATTTGGCCCTATGCCGAACAACAACAGAAACAACAATAAATCAATATCGTTACTTTAATCCTCTGGTGCGTGCAGTGATGTGGCAGTAATCGATTCTGTGTTCGGATTCCGATTCGAAGTTTCAATGCCTTCGATTCGGTTATGCTACTAATAATCTCGGAAAAGGCAGGAGCATTATAAAATCTATCTGTCTGTCCCGTAAAAATAACATAAACTACATATTTAATAAACCTTTATATTTAAATAAAATGAAAATATATAAAGTTATCTCCCTTGAATTTCAACTCCGTTTAGAATCAATAAGTCCACTTTGGAAATAGTTACTCCTCTTACAGTCACACGCCAATTCATATATTCTGTGTACAGTCACTCATTTACTTTCTTCTCTCCACGTTTCTGTATTTTGTTTTCTAAATTATTCTGTTGGCTGTAACTTTACTGACGGCGAAGTCGACAACGTTATTGATCTCCCATTACGGTGATTGGTTTCGATTAATTTTTTTTTTTTTTTTTTTTTTTTACTAAACGATTATATATAGTCATGTGTGGGTTCAAATCCTAGCAACATCATTGTAATCTGCCAGATATTTTATCGATCATATTGGGAAAAAAATGAAGAAACATAACCAAAGACATGAAGGTATATTTTGAAATTTACTAATTTCCCCCTCTTTTTATGCATATATATTTACTTATAGTAGATTCCAGTCAAGTTTAATTTACGCGCACGCGAACACAAATGTATATATGAATGAATGAGAAGTGCAATATTTGTTTATTGATTTTTTTTTTTCATAATTTATTCTAAAGCAAAAATCCAGGGGTCGATAAGACAAGCACCAATATTGCACTGGGGTTGGTTGATTCAATCGACTCGGTATTCCTCTCCACCTTACGAAAATTGGCCTAGTGCCTAAGAAAGAAATTACATGTCTGTGTGTCTGTGACTCATGTCTTTGTTCTGATCTCTGTGTGCTGTTGTTGTTGTTGTTGCTGCTGCTGATGGTGCTGCTGTAGTTATCTCCCCTGTCTGTCCTCCGTGTTTGTTGAAGTTAGAAACATCTCGGCCTTTAAATAATGGCTCGACATTCTCAGAGATCCCAAGGGAACTTTATTCAAATTACAAATGTACAAAGCTACTTTATTCTCTTATATGTCGGCTGAATTTTAAAAAAGCACAATACCAAAACCAAAAGAAAAACAGCTTCATCTATTCACGCCTCTTTATCTCACTTCAGCATCCATTCATGTTCTTTCTGTAAGTATTTCATTGTTTTATTTACATGACACATTCTCTCTCTCTCTCTCTCTTTCCCACTCCCCCTCTCTCTTTCTCCCGCTCTCTGTCTTTCTCTCTTTTTTCTTCTCTCTCTCTCATCAAGCCCGGTGTCTACCTTTTGTTCGTTCAAATGTCAGATTTTTTCTCACCCTTAACACTGTTATTTTGTGTCATTATCACCATCGGATTTTTTATTATTTCGTTAAACCAATGTGGAAGCCCTTACTAACCTCGGGCTTTCTCGCGCACTAATAATGTAAGGGATTTCTTATTAAATCTAATGACTTCTACAGGAGAGGTCTATGATATCTGTAACTCTGTCGATTTGGGACAAGCGTAAAAATGTCCACAGATCGGTTGGTCAACGAAGATATTAATCGTAATAGTGGTACTGGTGCGGACACAGTAATTATGTAGAAACTGGGGTAGTGAGAGAAATATAAAGGGAAAATATGAGTAAAGCAAAAAAAAAAACACGTTTTTTTTTTTTTTAGTTTAAGACAAGGTCATTTTTCTGAGGTTGGAGGTGTTGAGTCAGTTGTTTCGACCTTATATTTTATAGACCTCTCGCTTTCTTTTTTTCTAATTTCCGACAGAAGTCGATCTTGGCTGAATTTGAACTTAAAACCGCGAAGCTAGATAGAAATACTATAAACAATTCTAAGAGGCGATTTACTATCTCAGATATTTTCAATAATGATTTTTTAAATTTTGACCGGGGGACAAAGAAAGGGAAAATATGTGATTGCATGCATCTTTGTTTTTGAAATTTGTGTCGTTGTTGTTGTTATTATTATTATTATTATTATTATTGTTATTGATAATAATAAACTCCCTTGTAATTGCTAGAATTATTATTAAATTATTTAACACAAACAAGAAAAAATCTTATATTTGTCCAGATGCATCTAAATTTCAGAAACATTTCATTTCAGATTGTACCCACCCACCTGAAATTAGTTTTCTTTTTTTATATCACCGGGTCAATATTTCGCGGCTTCCGACTTAAGGCTTGCCAAACCTTCTGCTAGAGATTTTGTTTTTGAAAGAGAACAATAATCGGTTTTTATGCTATGTATTTATTGATTGATTCAGTCGCATCAGATCACACAACATAGCCAAAATGGCTGCATAATAGCCGGGTTATGTTACCCATATCGATTCTGTCTTGGATAATGATGCCTATTGATTTCTACCACTTAAAAATCTGTTTTATTCGAACAGATATATATATATATATATGGTTTAAACTCAGGTGGTTATTACATTCCTCTGTAGCTTTGGCCGCATATTGGTGAAAGTGTTCCTTTATTTGGTTATACAAACGCGCACACACACAATAGCCAATTCCTCATGGGGCCGTCTGTTTATTAGCCCCAGGTCAGCCTTGATTCAACAAACTTCTGAGCAGAAGTATTCTGGCCAATACCACCGGATCTATATTACAGCTATGATGTATCTAGTATCACGTTATCCAATATAGATAGATATCTTGGTTTTTAAGACGGTATGACGTTATTTATGGGAAATTTGGCTTCTGTTTGTAGAAGGCCGGCCGACCAGGTAGAGACTGCCGTATATGCTGGAGGATCTTAGATCTATAGAGTAGAGCAAAGATAAAATTACCCTGAAGACAAGGAATAGATCTACAGTTTAAACTGGTGAGCTGGTCACGCATATATTTCTGAGTTGCATTTATTTGGCAAATGCCTTGATCTAGGACCAAATATTGAAAATGAAATATCAAAATAGTGTCGTTTTAGCTGTTTGTGTGTATGGATATATGTGTATAGATGTATGTGTGTATGTCTTCTATGAAAACGTGTTCGCCCATGGGAAACAGGTAAGAACTGGCAACAAGAAGAGAATTGGGCTGTAGAAATTATACCTCAATGAATTCTATCTGACCCATGCAAGCACAGAAAAGTGAGCATTAAAAAATATAATGACATATGTATGTTTGTGTGTGTGTGTTTTAAATATAATGATATATGTGTGTTACATCTCTCTCTCTCTCTCTCTCTATCTCTGTCTCTATCTATCTATAGATAGATAGATAGATACACACATATATCAATGTGTGTGTGTGTATATACAATGTGTATGCATATATATATATATATATATATATATATATATATATATATATATATATGTATATATGTATGTATGTATATTTAATGATTTTTGTTTGCTACAGTGGTGTTTGATGAGAAGGGCATTACAAGGACAGGTTATGATTTGTGGGAGTGGGGTACATGAAAAAGATGTGGGGGAGAGTTGGAATAAAAAGTATATATAGTGTACAAAATGTGAACACACGTATGATGCAGTCCTCCTGATACAGAAGACCCTCCAGCTATGGTCAGTCAAGGAACCATCCAGATCCACAGTCAAACTGACCACTAAGACCTCAAACCATAACTAAAATGTTGTTCTCCAATCTATAGGTACATACTTAGAGAATAGTTCCATTCACATTGATTGTGCTTACTTCAGTCACCTGTCTTTTAACCAAGTGAAATGTGGAAAAGTCAATGAAAGCATTTGTCCTCAGTCCTCTCTTTATCCACCACACAACCTCTTTCACCATTAGACAGAGGGAACACTGCTTGCTTTGTCTTATAAAAAAAGCAGGTGGTGTGGCAATCCTCATGACAGACTTAGCCAGTAGCCGGATTTGTTCTATATGCAATGACAGCTGTTTGACATAACTCCACATACATTAATATATATGTGTGTATACTTATGTATATATATGTTTGTGTGTGTTCCCGAGCGTCCAATAACACTATCCGTATCACGTCCTCACTTTTTTTGTTATTGTTTGTTGTGTTTTTTTGAAACTATATATATATAATTCGTGTGTGTGTGCATATAAATTTATGTATAACATCAAATGCTTAAAGCTAATTTAATTAGTGATCTGACGGTTGCAGGTTCAAACTCCCTCTGCAGTCGTACATTCTCTTTTAGGTGCGGGCACGACTGTATGGTTAATAAACACACTTTGCAACCACATGGTCTCAGGTTCAGTCCCACTGCACAGCACTATGGGCAAGTGTCTTCTACTATAGCTCTGGGCTGACCAATGCCTTAAACTAATTTAGCCGACAGAAACTGTGTGGAAACCTGTGTGTGTGTTTCTTTGTGACTGTATTTGTTTCTGCTACTGCTTGGCAACCAGTGTTGGTTTATTTATGTTCCCATAACTTAGTGCTACTGTAGAAAAGAGTGATAGAATAAGTACCTTACCTAAAAATAAGTAAAATTCTTCAAGGCAGCCCAAGCACGACTGCTCTGCAGTTCAATATATATACATATATATATATATATATATATATATATATATATATATATGTACAAAATTTGTGTGTGTGTGCATATATATATGTACTATTCCATTATTGGTGAGATCAAAAAGAACTATCATTTAATATGCCCAAGATTTAAATTCAAGCATATATATTGACCGAGACCTTTGGAAATGTGCTGTGCGTGAGAAGACCTGGCAAGCCAAGTGAGATCGTTGCCAGTGCCCCTGGACTGGCTCTTGTGCGGGTGGCACATAAGATGCACCATTTCGAGCGTGGCCGTTGCCAGTATCGCCTGACTGGCCTTCGTGCAGGTGACACGTAAAAGCACCTACTACACTCTCTGAGTGGTTGGCGTTAGGAAGGGCATCCAGCTGTAGAAACTCTGCCAAATTTAGATTGGAGCCTGGTGTTGCCATCCGGTTTCACCAGTCCTCAGTCAAATCGTCCAACCCATGCTAGCATGGAAAGCGGACGTTAAACGATGATGATGATGATATTCCTGTATATTTATGCATGTATGTATATATATTTATATATATGTGTATATTTGTCTCTCTCCATATATGTGTGTGTGTGAATGGTTGTATACATTCATGTGTCCATGTGCTTATATACATATATATATATATATATATAAATGTAAACACTTTCCCAAATAAAATTGCACTTCATATTTTGAGCTCTGATGAAGCTAATAGGTGATACATTACATCTTGTAGCAGAAACAGCTGTAAGCTAATGAAGTTCTTATTCCCTTGTCATTTTAATTTCTTATGTATGTGTGTGTGTGTATATATATATATATATATATATATATATATATATATATATTCAATACCATTGTTTTAACATTCACCTTTCCATGCTCTCATGTGTCATAATTTGATGAAGAAGATTTTCTATGGCTGTTTCCAAATAAAGTAATATTTCTCCAAAACCAGACATGTTTCCACAGATGACTGAAAATGAAGGACACCTCTTGAATAAGGTTAGAATTCATTCACAGCTAACATGTTAGGTCAAAGGAAGGAGAGAAACACACACACACACACACACACCTATAAATATGACAAGCTTCTTTCAGTTTCTGTTTATCAGATCTACCCATAAGGCTTTGCTGGACCCAGGATTATATCCTGGGAAAGTCACTTTCCCATGCCACCTTAGGAAAGTCACTTTCTCAAGGTGCCATTCAGTGGGAATGAACCTGAAAGCATGTGGCTGAGAGGCAAACCTCTTACCACATGGCCATGACTGTCTGTTTGTTTGTATATCTGTATATATATGTGTGTGTGTGTGTAGAGATATCTGTAGGCACACACATACCAGTATGGAAGATGGACACACACACACACACACATATATATATATATATATATATATATATATATATATATATATATATATATATATATATATGTATGCATAAGTATTTATGAGTGTATGTATACGCATATATATTCATGTTTCTACATGTTTGCATTTGTGTGCAGTTTTTTTTGTTTTTGTTTTTGTTTTTTTTTTGAAATTGTAATTGAGATTTCTGTCTTTCATCTTGAGTTTCATATTCTGCAATCTTCAGGCAGTTCTGAGGCTTACTTTCAGTTATTTAGTTTCAGTGAAAAAAAAATGAAAACATATCCTCTACAACTCTTATATGTATTGAGCACTCTTGGTCATTCATCTTGCATAAACTAATGTATGTGTGTGTGTGTGTGTATATATATATATATATATATATATATATATATATATAAACCAAGTGAAATCGTAGTCATGGCTGATGCCAGTGCTGTCTGACTGGCACCCATGTCAGTGGCCCATAAAAAGCACCACTTGAGTGTTGGGCCTCATGGAGGCAGTGACAGGTGGCAAAAACCCTCCATGATATACCATGCTTGCGTTGACCTGTCAAACCAAGTGAGACTGTAGTCGTGACTGATGCTGGTGTCAGGTTAATAGCACCTGTGCTGGCGGCACATAAAAAACGCCCTCTACCCCCTTGGAATGGTTGGTGTTAGGAAGGGCATCTAGCCATAGAAACCGTGCCAAATCAGATTGGAATCTGGTGCCCCCTCCCTGGCTTACTAGTTTTCTGTCAAACCGTCCAACCCATGCCAGCATGGAAAGCAGACGTTAAATGATGATGATATACATACATATACACACACAAACATGCACCACATACACTACTCGTATATATATATATATATATATATATACACACACACACACACAATCATTATCATCATTTCTACAGGTATTTTCCGTGCTAGCATGCATGAAATAGGTCATTTAGAATGCCATGTGTATTCTCATATGTTTGAAGTGAAACTAAGTAGGACTTGTGTTATAGTTCTCATATCATTTGACTGAAATCCATAGTCAGGTATGTCACAGGGCATAGAAAACAAAAGAGGGGAGATTGTTTGTAATATATTTAATTACATCATCTTGCACCTGTTTCATTAACAAAGAACGATTATCAGTTATATAATATCAATTATATGTTTGATTTGCAAATGTTGTCAAATCTTCAGAATCAGGTAATTCTCATTCATTATGTTGCTGGCCAGTGTTGCCATCTCTGGGTAAGCAAACAACTTTATTTGCTTAATCCAGTGATGGTAACACTGTCACTAATCCAGCAATATTACAAATGAGAATTATACATTTCTGAAGAGATGACAATGCAAATTCATTATATTGTTTACATTAGATAACTAATCATTCTTTGTTAGTGAAATCCATGTAAGATGGTGTAACTAGATATTTTATACACAACCTCTCCTGTTTTGTTTTATTTTACATGTGGCTGTGTGGTAAGTAGTTTGCTTACCAACCACATGGTTCCGGGTTCAGTCCCACTGCGTGGCACCTTGAGCAAATGTCTTCTACTATAGCCTAAGGCCAACCAAAGCCTTGTGAGTGGATTTGGTAGGTGGAAACTGAAAGTTGACCTCAGCAGAATTTGAACTCAGAACATGAAGACAGACTTAATGTCGCTAAGTATTTTGCCTGGTGTGCTAATGATTCTGCCAGTTTGTTGCCTTTGTCTTTGTGAATATTGACAATTTACATTGATCTCCGGATACAGATGATGATATCACCATTTGTGGCTGGGGTGCCACCTGTTAACAAATCTGTAGCTCTGTAATTTTAAATTCCTCTGGAATGAAAAAAATTCTTTCATTAAAAAAAAAACATATAATGGTTGATGACAGAAAAACAGTATCTAGCTGTAAAAATCCTTCCTTAAGTAGCTCCTCCAGATAATCCCTGTTTGTGTCAAAAAAGTAACATTAAATACATTGAATAGAACCAATATATATATATATATATATATATATGTGGCGTTAGGAAGGGCATCCAGCTGTAGAAACTCTGCCAAATTAGATTGGAGCCTGGTGTTGCCATCCGGCTTCACCAGTCCTCAGTCAAATCGTCCAACCCATGCTAGCATGGAAAGCGGACGTTAAACGACGATGATGATGATGATGTGTGTGTGTGTGTGTGTGTCTGTATGTACATTCAATGTGTGTGTATTTATAATATGTGCAATGAGCCTCATTAAGCAGCAGGATGGGCATCCAATTGTCATTGGTTACGTATTGATGGTGGTTAATATTTTATTTTCAGACAATATTAGAAATATAAACACCATACACAAACAAAACTACATAAAACACTATAATCTTCATATAAATATATATTTTATAAAATCGACATCACAATGTATGAAAATCATAAAGTTAATACCACACATTGTTAATTTCATTTCCATGTATTAGATGATAGATGAGTTTGTTGTGATGGAAATGCAAGTATAGATGGTAATTTGTCATTTTGTATTAGTAGTGCTGATACCACACTGGTCCTTGTCTCCCTTTTACAGAAGGTTGATGTGACTTGAGAGGGGGCTGAGTCAACAGCAGGTGTCATTGTTATCAGCAGGTTTTGCAGCTACTGCGGAGATGGCATGAATTGGCTTCAAGTAGTCAAGTTTTGGTTGTTTTTATTTTCATTTAGCTTATAAGCCATGATACAAAATACAAGGTTGTAAGGTACTTAGTCATTGAAATACTGCTGAAAATTTTATAGAATACTTGTATGTATACTATATATCTTTTTGAATGTGTATCCGTCGCTCCTTTGATTGGCCTGTTAGCTTTTGTTTGAGCTTAGATGTCCAACAGGACTATTGTTTATGAATCATCATCATCGTCATTTAACGTCTGTTGTCCATGCTAGCATGGGTTCGACGGTTTGACTGGACTGGCATGCTGGAAGGCTGTTCCAGGCTTCCATCTGATTTCGCATGGTTTCCTATGGCTGGATGCCCTTCCTAACGCCAACCACTCTGAGAGCGTAATGGGTGTGTTTTCGTGCCACTGGCACGACACCGGTATCTGTCACGACTGCGATTTTGCTCGGCTTGATGGGTCTTCTACTCAAGCACAACATAATGCCAAAGGTCTTGGTTATTGCCTCCGTGAGGCCAAAATACTCGAAAGGAACTTGACCAAGCATGCAAATATATTTTGGTTACACACAAGGCGTTAAAACAGATAAGTAAACCCTTCACTGTTCGATGTATGAGTGAAAATATGCCTTTCCGTTAGACAAAGCCTGTTTGTATGATTTACAATGAATGGAGTAGCTTCTTATTTTTGACTAGCATCAGTGGATTTTATTCAACCTTTTATCATTATTGGGAATTAATACATTTCTATCCCTTTAATGCATTTCCTCTTTCAGATTTTAAAGTTTTGTATAGACGTTTGTAACAATGCCAGGCTTAGGCTATGACTTTCATTGAAGAACGAGACATGTAATGGTGACAGTCAATGTTCTCATTGAATAAAGGAAGCTGTGTTTCCTTGGTTGATACTATCTGTCAATTACTGTTCTTCACAGAAGTGTCACCAGTTTTCTAAGGCGGTGGCTGGCAGAAATGTTAGCATGCCGGGCGAAATGCTTAGCGGTATTTCGTCTGCCGTTATGTTCTGAGTTCAAATTCCGCCGAGGTCGACTTTGCCTTTCATCCTTTCGGGGTCAATAAATTAAGTACCAGTTATGCTCTGGGGTCGATGTAATCGACTTAATCCCTCTGTCTGTCCTTGTTTGTCCCCTCTATTTTTAGCCCCTTGTGGGCAATAAAGAAATAAGAAGTGTCACCAGTTCTCAGGAACACAGCTGGAGTTGAACTCATGATGCACAGAACCAGAAATA
>NC_142936.1:87255971-87285971 GCF_046866305.1 Octopus bimaculoides | reverse complement strand
AAGTCAGAACGTAATAATAATAATGATGATAATAATGATAATTGTTTCCAATGTGGGCAGAGAGCCAAGAATTTGGGGAGATGAGTGAGTCAATTAAATCCATTCATGTAATGATGATGATGATGATGATGGTGATTTCTTATATTGGCACAAGACCATAAATTCTGGGATTCTTTTTATGTTAGCTTTCCTTACTTTTCCCTTCCCACTTTTTTTTCTCTCTGTATCTGATCTGTTCCTTGTTTCAACCATTCAGATACACACACATGCACACACGCACTGATTTAGACACATCAAACATACTGTGACCTCTCTGTTTAAGAACACTTGAGTCTGAACATAGCTGTTTTTCTCTCATGTGCACACACACACACACACACACACAGAGTTCTACCTAATCAGAGAAAGAAGCATGCACACACGCACGCACACAGTCAGTGTAATGAAAGTGTGCTATATCAATATAGATTATTAGAGTAATAGAGGAGTTAGTTAAAGTAGACATGAGGGAGCCAAGCAGGCCAACGCTATTTGCTATTACATTTAAACACCCTCGAGGGTTGACTTTCCCCTTTTATCCATCCATGGTCGATAAAGAAGAGAGGAAAAATGTGTGAGTGCGCATGTGTGTAGGCCATTATTATTTTACTTCAGTCGATTTCAACTCTCTTTCCCAGAAAAATTTGGCTTTATGCCTAGTGAGAAGAAATAGTTATTAACGCTCTTGTTAGGTTGGTGGAGTTAATGACATGGACAGTAAAAGAGAATTAGAATAAATTCTTTGTTATCTTGTTAACTTCCTCCTATTTCTGAATTTAACTCACCCCTGGTGGGCATTTTTATAATTATCGTTATTTTCCCTTCATTTTTTTTTTTTTTTTTTTTGCTAACGGAGATAGAGAAAGTGAGTGAGTGAGAAGGAGAGAGAAAAATAACTGATGTCACATTTAATTAAAAAAAAAAAATCTGTGATGTATATTTTTTCCTGTTCCTGGTTAATAACCGTTTCACATGCATCTAAAACCCTTTTGAGAAAAGATGCGAGTGAACCTCACAAAAGTACACTGTTTTAGACTAAACAAAAACAAGTCTTTAGTACTCTAAAGCAACCAATTAATATAATTATTAATTATTGTTTATTCTTATTATTAGGGTGCCAGAATAAGGTGGTGAATTGGCAGAATCATTAGCATATCATTAGCGTTTCTTCTGACTGTTTACATTTTGAGTTCAAATTCTGCTGAGGTCGGCTTTGCCTTTCATCCTTTTGGAATTGATAAAGAAAGTTCTGGGGTTGTGTAATCGACTTCCCCCTCTCCCCTCAAAGACTGCTGGCTATGTGTCAAAATTTGAAACTATTGTTGTTGTTGTTAATATTATTAGAATCATTAAGGAGGTATTTTGTCTGCCTTTACATCCTAAGTTCAAATTTCATACTTTCAGGGTTGATGAAATAAGTACCAGTTAAATACTGGGGTTGATTTGACTTACCTCCTCCTCTGAAATTGTTGGCCTTGAGCCAAAAAATTTAAAATCAATACTATTCAAATTATTAAAACTTTGGAAACAATACTTTGCAGTATTTCTTTCAGGCTGTTTGCATTCTGGGTTCAAATCTTGTCATGGTTATCCTTACCTTTCATCTATCCAGGGTCAGACATGGACAGCAAAAGAGAATCAATAAATTTGTTACCTGGTGAACTCCCATTTGCACCTGCAAGTACCCCCTCCCACTTTAAGGCAGAAAGAGAAAAAGATTTCCATAATACATCTAGGATCTTTCTATATATTTTTTCTTACTAAAAAGACTTTGAGAACGGCATGAATCTCTCAAAATCACATTCCTTATACTAAAAATTTTAGGTTTTTGGATTCAGATGAAAATAAACAGCAGCAACTACTGCTGTTGTTGTTGTTGATACATGGGAAGGCCATGTGATCATATACAGAGTACTGACACAACAGAAACCGAAGAAATTATTAGTGTGATGCTGACAGAAGTACTTGTTAAGTAGTACATGTCATGAGGTGTTGTACTAAAGGTTCTGTTAAGATCTGGTTTGGGCCAGACCATTAGACAAATAGGAACTGGAACAAGGTTACAAGCAGGCTCTCTAGTCTCACTCAGAAATGAGACATCCCTGAAATGCCAAGCAAACCTAGCAATTATATACATCTCATCCATTATTTATTACCACCCACCCATCATGCTTTGCTCTAATTTTCATCTGATTAAGCTGGACCATCTGCTTTTTCACTTTTTGTAAGGGACATGTTCCACTAGAAATGGGAGTCCATCTGCTACTCATGTCCTTTTCACGAAGGGCTTGGTATACCATAGTTGATTATGCACAAGCATGTACTGAGGTTGCAGTGGCTACAGAGTTTTGTGGACAATGAGAAGATGTGGTTGTCATTTGTATGCTCATCTTTTTGACAGAGCTGGTCCTGGGTCAAGTGAGGGCCAAAGCTGGGCATCCAATATACAAAATATTATGTGCGCACACTTCTTTACTAGTTGGACAACATGGCTGGTGGTATGTCAACTCTTGCATTTTATAGGGGGTCACTAGTGGGCAAAAACAACATTATCAGGAGCCTGATTTTTAATTATGGACAACTTGCAGAAATCCTTGTTCTGAAAGTGCTTCAAGGAGGCATTGTCAGTTTGAGACAAACTTTACATAACATTACATACACGACAGGCTTCTTTCAGTTTCTGTCTAACAAATCCACTCACAAGGCTTTAGTTGGCCCGAGGCTATAGTAGAAGACACTTGCCGAAGGTGCCATGCAGTGAGACTGAACCCAGAACCATGTGGTTGGTAGTAAGCAAGCTACTTGCCAAACAGCCACTCCTGCACCTATTTTTGTTAATATCTATTCTATTGTGGAGGTCTAATTTGCCTTTCATCCTTTCAGGGTCGATAAAATAAGTACCAGTTGAACACTGGGGTCGATGTAATCGACTGACTCCCTCCCCCAAAATTGCTGGCTTTGTACCAAAATTTGAAACCAGAATTTATTCTGATGCAGTGATTTGGGGTTAGTCCGTTGTTAAGCAACCTAGATACTTTGTGGAATTTAGGTTAGCGCTGTTTTGCTTTGGGTTTCATATCCACTAGAGCCTAACTTTAGCATTCATCTCCAAAGGGGCAGTGAAATAATGCTTGTAAATTGACTGTTTCTTAGGAAAAAGTTGGCTGTGTGCCATGAGAAGAAAAAAAAAATCAATATTACTATTTGGTTGAGGAAATAATCAGAAAGCCAAGAAGGCAAAGGAGCTTCAATTTAGCAGCCATGTCTTACTGCACTGATTATTTGCCATCTCTAAAAGAGGAACTGCACAGGTTACTAAGATGTCTATGTAAACACTTGATTGACTAAATGTAGTAGTTGATTTTTTCCCTATCAAATTCTTTTGAGTGTTTTTAAATGAGGGATTACTTTGCCAACAAGGGATGTTTTCTCTATCATGGTTGTTTAATCTTGGCTCAGATGTGATCTAGCAAACCTGTGGTTAAAGATTTTCCATCCGTAACCACCCTGACTTTTTTTTTTTTATTCAGACATATTTTATTTAGAATTATACTAGTCAGTGTGTCCCTCCCACACCTTTTCTTCTTTTCTTTCTTTTTTTTTTTTTTTTTTTCTTTTGAGACGGTGTAAGTTAGGATGTGATATGAAGAAGATTGTGCTTTTATTTCTAACAACTCATGTGATCACATAGCAGTTCTCTTTTTGGCTTGGGGGTCTCTATGTCATTGTTTTAAATGTTTTGTGCAGCAGCCAGCTCGTTTTCCACAAATCCCCAGTGCTCTACTGCCTTTAAAATATACATTACCCAGCACATTAGACACCAAACATATTTCTAAGTCTTGTGTGTGAGTGTGTGTATGGAGATAAAGAGAGAAAGAATATGTGTGTACAAACAGACATATATACTGCTATATGCAATGTCTGGTGTAGCAAAATAAAATTGTTTAGAGTAATATTTAAATATGTAATGTGTGATAGTTTGCTTTCCCTGTTTATTCTTGTTCTGATAAGAAACATGTTTGTTTGCTTTCTATTGTAGGAACTGCTAAGAGGAAGCTGAATTGTCATTTGAAGATGTAACCTGGAACAATGGTGAATTACTGAAGCAGCAACTTTAAGATGTAGATTGTTAACGTTCCTTAAACTGAAGTGGACAGGACATCATCTCTCAGGACTAACTGGTATCAATGTACAGTTATTTTATGTGAGCTGACCAACACAGTTTCAACTAGAATATCATCACCCACCCTATAAAAATGGAGTATAACAGTGACATGTCTAATGAGGCATTTACTGAAAACTGTCAGTCTACCAGTCAGGAAGGAAGTCCATTAGGTATGAAAACGTTTCGTGACATATCTGACGAGTCATTTCTTGAGAATAGTCAGTCTGCAAATCACAAAGACTCTCCGTCAAGTGAGAAATCATCTGATAGTGAAATGTCTGATATGACTTTGCCCGAGAAGAATAAGTCTAGCAACTACAAGCAAGCTGGGTCAGATGAAAAAACATCCGACAGCGATACGTTAGAGAAGGCGTATCCAGAGAAGAGTGGCTTGGGAAGTCAGAAAGACTCCACTCAGTCTGATGAAGAGGAAAGTTTTAATAGCGAAATATCTGGGAAGGCATTTCCAGGGGACAGCAATTTAATGGCAAACAACAAACAAACTGAGTTGGATAAAGAGACATCTGAAAGGGATTTGTCTCAAGAGCCATTCCCTGAGAACAGCCTGCTGACCAATAACAAAGAGATTCTCATATCTGGGAAGACATTTGATGCAGATTTTGTTGCTAAGACACTTCTTGAGAGCAGTAAATTAACCACCTTCAAGAAACAGATGCCCTTGACAGAGAAAGCATTCTACTGTGAATTTTGTGGCAAATCTTTTTCTCAGAATTGTAAGTTGACTCGGCACAAGCGTATTCATACTGGAGAGAAACCATTTCATTGCGAATTCTGTGGTAAAGCATTTTCACGGAATTGCCATTTGTCTGACCACAGAAGAGCACACACTGGAGAAAAGCCGCACTTATGTGAGGTTTGTGGTAAAGCATTTTTACGACCATGTGATTTATCCCTTCATGTACGTACTCATACTGGAGAAAAACCCTACGAATGTGATATTTGTGGGAAAAAATTCTCATTTAAGAGTACTTTCCAATGTCACAAGCTAACTCATGCAAAAGTGAAGCCATTTTGTGACATTTGCGGCAAAATATTCTCTCTAAAACGTAATTTAATGCGTCATAGATATATCCACTTCAGGGAAGGAACGTTTGAATGTGATATATGTAATAAGATTTTCTCTGATGAAGCCTCGTTACTTCAACACAAAGTGATTCATGATGATGGCAAAGACCTAACTCTCGGTGTGTTTGATAAATCATTTTCTAAAGACTGTGATGATGTTCCTCTCAAAGAAGATATTTCTACTGAGAAGTCATCATTCCATTGCAAAGCATGTGGCAAGGATTTCTCTGAAAAGAATGCTTTTATAGAACACAAAGATAGCCAATGTAACGAGAAGCTCTTCAGCTGTGACATATGTGCCAGGTCATTTGATTGTAGTAGTAAATTAGAGGCTCACAAGGAAAAACACACAGGAAACCGGCCCTTCCATTGTGAGATCTGTAACAGGGCTTTCTCTGACATAACTTATTTACAACGCCATAAAATTAATCACGCCGAAAAGAAGCCATTTCCATGTGAAATCTGCGGTCGATCTTTCTCTCAGAGTCACGTCCTTGTTTCTCACAGACGTACTCACACTGGTGAGAAACCATACCAGTGTGAAGTTTGTGGTAAAAACTTCTCTCGGAAAGACTATCTGTCCTGCCATCGACGGGTACACACTGGTGAGAAGCCATATGTGTGTGAAATTTGTGGTAAAGCTTTCACCCGTAATGATTATTTATCAATTCACCGACGTTCTCATGCCGAGGAGAAAGCTTTCCCTTGTGAAATTTGTGGTGTTGAGTTCTTTCAATATAACCAATTGGTTGAACACAGACAGCTTCACATTGAAGCAAATGCTGAACAATTTCAGTTGGACACCAATGAAGCGGTCCCTGAAGCTGATAATTTACCTCCGACACATTCCGAGAACCGCGTCATCGAACCCATAAAATTTGATATTGATTACAACATATTTTTCTAGAGTCGATTCTTCTATCACCTTACCAAGAAAATAGGATAATGATGTTGCCCTCTAGAGAGCATCATTCTAAAAATAACATTCTAGGAGTTCCAATTTCAACTAATTCTCCTCAGCTCCTGAATAATTGACTTGGGGACACATTTATGAATCAACACAGCTGGTTTAAATTAAACCATTCTTTCTCTACTTTACCCAACATCCTTGAAGAACTATGTTAAATGATATCAGATATTAACATGTAAGAAGAACAAAGGATGACAAGATTTTAAAGTGTTTCCATGGCAAACATTGAGGAAAAATTTTTCTACCTACCTGGAGAGGTAATAGTATCATCTACCTACTCATAGTTGTGCCATTGTCTACCCAGATCTGAAGCAATATCCATTATATTTACTGTTTATAAGAAAATCCTTCAAAAATAAGTAACATTTCTGGTGTGAAACCTCATTGCAAAGAATATCTTTGTCGTGGATCAGTTGGTAAGGCATCTACCTCGCAAACAGTCAGGGTACTTTCTACCCCCCCTAACTGACAATAATATCAACATCATAACACTAACCACTAACTATGAACCACGTACTCATGTTTGAGGGTTCCAAACTTCATAGTTCTGATCAGTATTCAGGCTTATAGGCAAAGAACATTATGATGATATCGGATTTGGGTAAGGTAGAGGTGTGGCATGGATAAACAAAAGTACATCCTTGAGGCAGAGAAGTTGAGTTGCTTGGGAAACATCTCATCGAGTTTAGCTACAGTCACATGACCTTCGGCAATCCTTTTTCCACCCCTCTTTTTTGAACTTCTGAAAAAGAAAAAAAAAAAAACTTTTCACCTTGCAACCTTTCTTACTGAACATTTGTATGCTTGTTGTTCAAAATAATAATAATAATAATAATTATAATAACAACGACAACAATAATCCAATAATCACATATATATATGTATGTATATATATATATATATAATGTATGTATACATATATGTATGTATAGTAAACTATAGTAGTAGTAGTAATAGTATTAATAATAATAATAATAATTATAGAAAGACTGATCAAAATTTTAAATGTATCGAATCTGGAAAAAGAAGGTTTTTTTTTTTTTTTTTTTTTTTTAAATTAAAAAAAATTTTTGGGAACAAAATGATATTCTTCCTCTCCTAGTGGCGGCATCTTTCAGCAAGTTGATAAATGAGATGTCTCTCTCCTCCCTCCACCGCCACCATCACCACCCACAACAACAGTTACTCCACCCCACTCTTAAGTCCAGTCTGTGTCTCTGCCTACAAGTCTCAACAAGGGGCGGGATTAACTCATTACTGTGCCACAGCCCCCCCCCCCACCATCTCGCTTGTAATTCATACTTCAATATTGGTGGGCAGGTTTTTTAGACCACCAATTGGAGGTGGAGAAATTGTATGGCTTAGGGTTGGGAAGTGGCAGGACCCCCCCCCCCCCCCCCTCCATATAACTCTTCCATTCATGGAATGTATCTCAACAGTATTCCCTTCCCACAACATGCACCCACACCTTTTTTTTTTCTTAATTAATGTTGGAGACGGGTAACGACAATGAAACAATAAACCTCTGACCTCCTTCCCCTGTCATTTGCGAATGGATATTAGAGCTCACTCCATTATCACTTCCATAATAATTTTACCTCATGTAATCAACATGTAGCAAACCAATTGCATATAACACACTCCCATCACCATTACCCATCTTTGACTGGCAGCCTCATGTCTTCATTGCTCCTCTCCCATTCTCAATCATTCATGAAGTCGGATAAGACAAGTGACACCTGATTTGTAATGTTGTCTTCAGATTTAGGCAGAAGAAAATTTAAAAAGGAAAAATCAACATAGCACGTAAAGTTAGTCTTGCAGAAAATTTATAGGATTTTATTTCACGGCAAAAACATGAATAGCACAAATATAAAGATTCAGTCCCCAATGATATAATCCAAAGCTAGTAGTAATAGACATAATAATAATAATAATAATAACAACAATAATAATAATCTCTGATATACAAATACACCCTCTACTTTTTTTATATATAAATTTCTGTAACAATGCCATATGTATTATCCTCATGAATATTGGTGTAATGTCCACTTCCCATGTTAGTATAGGTCAGACAAGACTTATTGAGCCAGTTTTCCTACAGCTGGATTCCCTTCCTGTCACCAACCCTTGTTTCTTAGTAAGATGTTTTTTTTCCCCTGGTCTTTTGAACAATGAACTGCTCAATGGTGGTTTCTTTTTTTTTTTTTTTTTTTTTGCAGTAGATTTAAACAATGACACCATGTATAGGGTGACAGTCACATACATACATATACACACATACACACACATATATGTATATTTATATAATATAGCTTTGAATAGAGTATGAAAGGGATATGTTATCTCCTCTTCATTATCAATGTTGAATATATATATATATATATATTATATATCTGATATATCAGGTGTCCATACAGTTTCCATCTACTAATTTCACTCATAAAGTATTGGTCAGTCTGAGGCACTAATAGGCCAAAGTACCACAAAATCGAAATTGAATCCAAAACTTGGTTGTGAAGCAAATTTATTAACCACACAGCCATGCCTCTACCAATATACATCATGGTGTGTGTGTATGTATAATATACATACACACACACATGCACACACTATTTTAAATATATTTAAACGTTTTTTTTTTGTTTTTTTTTAAATCTTTGGTTTTACATCATAAGCCTGTGGTGGTGGCCATTTTAGGATTTTCCTCTCCTTCCACTGAGAGTGTCTAAGGTTTGAATTGGAAAGGTCAAAGTTACATGTGGCCAATGTTATTTTATATGAGTTGTAGGTGCAATATGGCTGAATGTTTAAGAAATCCAGTTCACAGCCACAAAGCTGTCTCAGCTTTGATCCCACTGCATGGCATCTTGGGTAAATGTTGTGGACTATTAGTACCTCAGACTGACCAATGCCTACAGACATACTTTGTGAGTGAAATTGGGTAGACAGAAGCTGTATAGAAGCCTATCGGTTGGATTATACCTGTAGTTTGAAAAGTACAGTCTTGTCACACTGATTCTGTCTGAATTATATTATGGGTACATGTGTCTGTGGAATATTCATGTTAATTCAACAGCAGGTCATTCATGAGAGCAAACAACTGCATCCTCATTGTCAAACAATGGAGATCCTCCACTACTACCACCACCATTTTAGGAAGTTGGTGTTTCTAAAATTATAAACAATCAGATAACGTTCACCAAAGAAAAAAAAAATGAGATACTTAATACAGATGTAGAATTTGAATATTTCATTAGCGAATAGAGTGACTGTTTTTATTAGACAGAAACTATGTCTCTGTCTAATAATGATTGTGTGTATGTGTAGTGTCTTGTTGCAACCTGCGCCTAGGTCTGTGACATTTTATACCTCCTGATATTTGATTAGCTACCTCTAAGCCTAAGGTCTGCTGGACTAGAGCTGACCGGGCTAACAACAACAACCGCAACAATGCCAACAACAATAGGAATATATCGAACTATCTTAGGTTAAGAAATGCTAGCAGTAGTGAGCTAATGAGAGTAATACATGATGGAGAGCACTCTAGGCCTAAACGGCAGAGCTCTCTTGGCCCAAAGGGTCAAGCAGTTCTAGCCAAAATGGTTGAGCACTCCTGGCCTAAATAGTTGAACACTTTTGCCCTAAATGAATTTAGAGCATTTCATTTCATCCCTCCACAGTCCAAGCTCAAAATGTTGCTGAGGATTAACTCTTCCTATCATCCTTCGTGGGTTGATGAAAAACCTTTACCAGAATTATTGTAAGTGGCAGGGCTGGTTTGGTGCGTGGGTGGTATTTTATGGGGTTAAATCAAATGGATTATGTCCCCTTTTTTTCCTTTTCCTCCCACTAGAAAAATTGGCTTGGGAGCCTCCTTGTCAAAATAAATCATATTTCTATGGTAAATGGGTAAATGTGATGAATGTGTGTGTGTGAAGGAATGTTGTATGTATGTTTACACACTGAAACACATACATATACACTCACACTGAAGGTTGTTTGGCAATAAAATCTTGTGAAAAGAAATTTCTTGTTTCATTGTTTCTTTTTTATCTCATTTTCCTTTATCTGAGAAAGTCTTGTCTTTGCAACAATTTCTCATATACAGAGGTGTATGGCTTAGTGGATAGGGTGTTTAGCTCATGATTGTAAGATTATGGTTTCAATTCTTGGACCATGCGATGCACTGTGTTCTTGAACAAAACATTTCATTTCACATTACTCTGGTCCATTCAGCTGATAAAAATAAGTGATCCTACAACAGGGTGAGTATGTATGCCACAGAAACCAGAAAATCAGCCCTATGAGTGTATATGACCTGGGAAGGATATTCACCTAACAATTTCCTAAGATCCTGTTTTCATGTTTTAGATTCAACCAGAGGTGGAACTTAAGTACCCTGTCACATTGTGCAGCATATTGATTTCTGTTTTATTTCTTTGTAAAACCACTTTTGTTATGAAGACTGAGGTTTTATATTTCTGATGTTGGTGATAACAGCTACACAGTCAACCACTTCAATCTCAGCAATATAAGTGATTGTAGATAAAGCCCAGCTTCATTTTCAAACTTCTCTTATTCTGAATATCTTTCACTTGTTAAAGTCACTGGACTGTGGCCATGCTGGGTCACCACCTTTAAGTTGTTTTAGTCAAACGAATCAATACAAGTACTATTTTTCTCAAACTTGGTACTTATTCTATTGGTCTCTTATGCAGGACTACTAAGTTACAGGGACATAAACAAACCAACACAAAAACCATGTACACACACACATATACATATATGAGCTTTCAGTTTCTTTCTATCAGAACCTCTCAAGGTTTTGGTTAGCCTGATGCTGTATAGAAGATACTTGCTCAAGGTTATGTGCATGGGGACAACCTGGAACCGTGTGATTGGAGAGCAAACTTAACACCCAGCCATGCCTAAGCTTTTTTTTCTTTTGCAAACTAAATTGTCCATATTCGAAGTTGTTGTTTGGCAAAGCACTTGGATCTGTGCAGACAGACATTTTAGCAATTTAAGGGGAGATAATCCAAAGCAAAAAAATTCACTTCACATTTAATAATAGAATTTAGTTTCTTCTGATAGTTCTGTAGTCTGGTCATTGGCACAAGTTCATTGCATGTGAACTTGTGTCAAGAGCCAAGTTACAGGGGTGTGATGAAATTTTCTGACAATTCATAATAGGCAGAACTAATTCAAAATAAACATAAAATGAAAAAGAATAATAGAAGTGGCTGTGTGATAAGTAGCTTGCTTATCAACCACATGGTTCCGGGTTCAGTCCCACTGTGTGCTACCTTGGGCAAGTGTTGTCTATTATAGCCTCAGGCCAACCAAAGATCTGTGAGTGGATTTGGTAGATGGAAACTGAAAGAAGCCCATCGTATGTATATGTTTGTGTGTCTGTGTTTGTCCCCCCACCATCGCTTGACAACCATAACTTAGCGGTTCAGTAAAAGAGACTGATAGGATAAATACTAGGCTTACAAAGAATAAGACCTGGGGTCGATTTGTTCAACTAAAGGTGGTGCTCCAGCATGGCCACAGTGAAATGACTGAAACAGATAAAAGAATTGAATGCAGTGGTGGTGGATTTTAAAAAGCTAAAATGGCTCTTCCATGATGTAATTTCAGTTTTTCATATATTTTAAAAAATATATCCACAATTTTAATCTGAAATTGGAAATAGATCATCACTATATATCTCTTTGTAGTTCCTGCTCATCATTCCCACCCTCTCATCTAAATGTGAATAGCCATACACTTTCTTTGCAAGAACTTGCCACCTTCTCTCATACTTTAACTCTTGTTGCCTGGCATAAAGCTGATCCCTCCCACTCTCTCTCAGGGTTCATAGTCTTGCATGGTGACCATAATAGTGCTGCTAGCACACAAGAAAGTACCCAGTCCATGCTGTAAAGTGGTTGGCATTAGGAAGGGCATCAAGCCATAGAAACCATGCCAAAGCAGACACTGGAGCATGATGCAGTCCTTGGACACATCAGCTCGTGTCAAATCATCCACCCCATGCCTGTATGGAATGTGGGCAATAATTGATCAGGATGATGGTGAATAAGCAAAGCAGAGAATGAGAAAAAAACAATTTAAACAGAAAAAGGAATCATTATTAAACATTACCCAAGAAATGAAACAAAAATCATTTATTTTGCTGTTTTTGCATATATTTTTCTTTTTAGATGTTTAGTAGACTGAATAAAGGTACCAACTTAGCTATGTACCCAGAGATTGAACTTGTATCATTTGAAGACGTGTTGAGGCAAGTGAAATCGAAACCGAACTAAATTCGACGACTGACACCCATGCCAACGTCGTCTCCTTCATTGGACATGTAACTCAGCTTGCGAAGACCTGTTGGGGCAAGCGAAAGCAAAATCGTGATGGCACCTGTGCCCAGCGTCGCCTTTCTGGCACTTGTGCCCGTAGCATGTGTAAGGACTTTCGAGCGAGATCATTGCCACTGCCCCTGGACTGGCTCTTGTGCGGGTGGCACATAAAATACACCATTTTGAGTGTGGCCGTTGCCAGTACCGCCTGACTGGCCTTCGTGCCGGTGGCACATAAGAGCACCCACTACACTCTCGGAGTGGTTGGCATTAGGAAGGGTATCCAGCTGTAGAAACTCTGCCATATCAGATTGGAGCCTGGTGTAGCCTTCGGGCTCCACCAGTCCTCAGTCAAATCGTCCAACCCATGCTAGCATGGAAAGCGGACGTTAAACGATGATGATGATGATGATGAAGTTTGATGTGTGAATGCAAGTAATTACAAGTGAAGAAAATAAAAATTACACTATCATCAAAGATGTTTTAATAGTGACCATCCCATCTTTTATTCAGAAATCTACCTAAAATGGATCTTTCCCTTGGAGAACAGTGATAGTGTGGAAAAGATAGACTTACATGAATGGGAAACTAGCAGTCTTCCACGATAAAGCCTTGCCTAGGCCTGTGCATGCAGACGCAGATAAAGAAACAACCATGTCCAACAGGGGTTCATGTATCTAGGACTATATTATCCAGTGTGTCTCTTCAAAAGATGCATGGCGTGTGATTTAGCAGATCAAGTGGCTTAAAAACCTCTTGTACTAGTTCAAGCATGTAGTTATTGACTGTTTAGATACATAGGTAGGTACACACATACATACATATATATGTAATTGTCATCATCATTCAATATCTGTGTCCTATGCTGGTGTATGTGTGTATGTAGGTATAGATATATCTATATGTATATCTGTATATATATGCATATATGTGTGTATTAAATGATTCTGGCAGCTTAGTAGCATTCCAATATATAACAGGATACTCAAAAAGAATACATAAATACTTGCAATCAATTAACCAGTCAATATAGCAGTCACTGCAACACTAAACTGACGTATAATGATCTTTAGTATTCTGTAAATCCATTTACATAACATCAAAACACTGCACATATTATTGGTGTATATTATAGGAAAAGAACAAGAATAGACACCTCAGATTTTTGCTATATGCATTTCCTTAGTATAGTCACTTATTCAATAATTGGCTTCAAATTTTGGCACAATGCCAGCAATTTGGGGGTAGGAATCCAGTCAATTATATTGAACCCAGTGCTCAACCAGTACTTGTTTTATAGGCCCCAAAAGGATGAAAGGTAAAGTTGACCTTGGCGGAATTTGAACTCAGAACATAAAGACAGGAATTGCTGCTAAGTGTTTTGGTCATCATGCTAACGATTCTACCAACTCACCACCTTCACTAATGCATAATATTACATGATATTATGTAACTTTACATTATTATGTGACCATACCATTTCATCAGGCAATATCGAGCCTTTTAAAGACAAAATGAAACTTTGAAGAAATGCAATGTGTGTATAAGTGACATAGTATAAATGTTCAGAGAGAAAAAGTAAGCATAAGAAGAATTAAATGTGTTGTGCAAGAAAGAAGACTGTGCTTGTAAGGGCATATGGACGAGGACAGCTTTATAAAGAAGTGTTAATCACTGAATATGGCTGGTGCTTGTGGATGAGGGAGACCCATGAAAATATAGGATAAGTGGTAAGCATTGACCTCAGGACCTTGAGCCTCGCAGATGAGATGATGAACCTGGATGTCTGGTGATATCTAGTCCCCAAGAAGTTCCAGCCATCATTGCAAAACTGACTTCTGGAATTATTGTGTGTGCTTATATTATATATATGTGTACAATTGGGTACTTTACCCAGTTCCCTCTTTCATATCACACACCCCACATCTCTCCCATTGTCCCCCACTACTCCTGATACCAGTTTTTCTTTCTTGTTATCTAGAACCATCTAACTTAGCCATTCTACATCCATTAATGTTGTTCTCAACACCCACAACTTACACTGATCATCCCTTCTCCCGTCCCCACACTGGACTGTCCAATTATCAAATTATATATATGTGTATATATTTCAATCAGACTGGAGCCTGGTGTTGCCATCCGGTTTCACCAGTCCTCAGTCAAATCGTCCAACCCATGCTAGCATGGAAAGCGGACGTTAAACGATGATGATGATGATGATGATTATCACATTCACATTTGATGTTCAGTTTTCCATGCTTGTGTGGGTCAGATGGAAGTTGCTGAAGCATATTTTCTACAGTTGGATGCCCTTCCTATCACCAACACTTACCCATTTCCAAGCAAACTAATATTTCTCATGACCAGACATATATATATATATATATATATATATATATATGTGTATTGTGTGTGCATGTGGCATGTAAGTGCATGGTGGTGATGGTGTATGTGTGTGTGTGTGTGTGCATGTGGCATGTAAGTGCATGGCGGTGATGTAAATAATGTAAATAATTCCTCATCTCTTAAATATAGAACTGTATTCTTCTGTTTTGTTACATACATTTGTGTGTGTGTGTCAGATATATGTTAGTGACAGATGCAATAAATGCAGTGTTTATCAATATTGATAGCAGATTATCTAAATTTTGTGGGGCAGTGTGATACACACCAAATTAGTCAACAAAAGTAAAAAGTTATTTCTTAGATTTTATTTATCCACCACAATTCGTTGTTAGGAACAGCAAACAAAGGATGTGGCAGTCTGTTGTTTTACAATGTTAAGAGAATGTTAGTAACAAGGCTTGTGTCAGTTGTAGAGGCTAGGAAGAGAATGGTTTAGAAAAAGAAAAGTTGCAAAAATAAATAGAATTAAATTGAGATTCCTGGTAAATAAGTTCAAACAGCAGGAGTCCAAATTGAGCTAAATTGTATTCAATTCAATTACTCTGCCATTGTTATTTGCCCATAAGGTGCAGGTGGGGGTTGTGTGGTTAAGAAGTTTGCTTCCTAATCTTGTGGTCTCTGGCTTAGTCACAGTGTACAACACCTTGAGCAGGTGTCTTCTACTATCACCTGTTTGGTATTATTTAAAAAATTTTCCAATCTCTTAGACACTTGGGGGACTGAACCTGGAGCCATGTGGTTGGCAAGCAAACTACTTGCCACCCAGCCACTTCTGCACCTAATAGGTATCATTACCATTATTGATAATAATATTGATAATAATAAAGTGGCTAGCAAGTATACACCTTTATAGGTAAAATATAATCAAAATTCAGAAGGGCATTAAAATATCACTATATATAAACAGAGCTGTCGCTCTGAAACTGCAAATTAATCACCATTAAAATACATACGGCAAATGCAACAAATGTAATGAAAATAGGCTTACTGTTTTAGAGTGATAACTCTGTTTATAGCAAGTGGTATTTTAATGCCCTACTGAATTTTGTGTGTGTGCATGTATATATATATATATATATATATATATATAGGCATAGGAGTGGCTGTGTGGTTAGTAGCTTGCTTACGAAACACATAGTTCCGGATCCCACTACGTGGCACCTTGGGCAAATGTCTTCTACTATAGCCTCGAGCTGACCAAAGTTTTGTGAGTGGATTTGGTAGATGGGAACGGAAAGAAGTCCATCGTATGTATGTATATATATATATATATGTGTGTGTGTATATGTTTGTGTGTCTGTGTTTGACCCCCCCAACATAGTTTGACAACCAGTGCTGGTGTGTTTATATCCCCATAACTTAGTGGTTCGGCAAAACAGACTGATAGAATAAGTACTGGGCTTACAAAGAATAAGTCCTGGGATTGATTTGCTCGAGTAAAGGCGGTGCTCCAGCATGGCCACAGTGAAATGACTGAAACAAGTAAAAGAATAAAAGAATATACATATATATATATATACACACATACACACACACACAAAGACTTCCACATACTTCTATGGATACATACATACATACATATATGTACGCATGCATACACATACACACACACACGTATATGGCAGGTTTCTTTCAGTCTCTGTCTACCAAATCCACTCACAAGGCTTTGGTCAACCTGAGGTGATAGTAGAAGACACCTGCTCAAGGTGTTGTACACTCTGACTAAACCAGAGACCACAAGATTAGGAAGCAAGCTTCCTAACCACACAACCCCCACCTGCACCTTATGGGCAAATAACAATGGCAGAGTAATTGAATTGAATGCAATTTAGCTCAATTTGGACTCCTGCTGTTTGAACTTATTTACCAGGAATCTCAATTTAACTCTATTTATTTTTGCAACTTTTTTTCTTTTTCTAAACCAATTCTATTTTCTTTGTAGACTTTTTTCTTCCATATCGATTTATTGATCCAATTGTCATCATCCCTCACTCCCTTTTCTTTCATCTGTTACATTAAACTCTTTCTTACAATCCCATTCTATTCTGAATTAAACTCATCCATCACATGAACTGTTTTTCTTATCTTAGGAGTACCCCTGTAGTTATCTCCCCTCTCTGTCAATTATAGAAGTTACAAACCTCGCCGTCCTCTTAATTACCAGAGATCCCAAGGGAACTTTTATTGAAATTACAAATGTAGAAAAACGACGTCGGTTAAATTAAAACCAACTATTCTTCTTCATCTATTCACACCTCTGTCTCTTTTCATGTTAGTTCTGTGAGTATTTCATTGTTATATTTAATCTTGTTGACAAACATTTGTTCTCTTTACACTAAATTCGGGTTTCCTTGCTTTTGGATTGTTTGCTTTATTTACGGCATCTTTTGTCTTCCAAAGCGATAAAATCGATCGATGAAATAATTTTCCAGTTTTATTACTTGAAGGTGTCACATTATATATGTATATATTAGGTGTGTGTGACCAACACTCACAAAAACCCGGCGAGTATCACTGAACATTAGACGACTAAATATAATGAATTAATAATGATAAAGACCACCTTTCTTGTGAACTGAATATTTGCGTTTTTAATCCTAAGAATATCTCCTGGATCTTTTTCGTTTTCTTCCAACCATAGATCTTAATCTGAAAATTTTCAAGAAATTCATTAAATAGATTGTCTAAATGATGACTAATATTATGTGGTCAATATACAGTTTAAGCTCCGATCACGAAAACAATACAAGAACCAGCCTACTAGCTGTAAAAAATGTGTAGAAAACGAATATGGAAACATATATTTGAAAATATATGTTTTGTGACTGGTATGGTTTTTATTCCAACCTAGAGAAAGTGGGTAAAAAACACGTTTCTGCTATTTTCACAACAAATGTAGCAAACATCTCCACAGTGACATGCTAAAATGTCTCTCTCTGTCGTTCTAACATCTATTTTCCAAAAAGGAAGCACCAACATGCTGGAAAAAGCAGCTAAATCACAACGTCTTTAAAAGAAAAAAAAATCGACGATGATCATTCACGGGTGAAGTCCGACGTGTCGCTTAATAACAAGCATATAATTTATCATGGTATAACAATATGTAATTCACGAAAGCGGGTCAGTTGCTTGCTTGACCACCATAAATGAAGAAAAGATATATATAAGATAACGTTATCTTATCACTACGTATCGAAAGAAAAACAGATGGGATGGTCACAACTCGGGTGTCTTTCAGTATAGGTCTCCCGTATGAGTGCTATAAGAACAATAAGCATATAAACAAATACACACCATTGATACATCGGAACAGTTGTAAATTATACAGTAACTTTTTAAATTTTTCATCTTTGTTTGATCTGATCGAGAGCAATGCAATACAATGCATTCCTTGCCGGTCACCCAGCTATAGCTATGTACACACCCACACAGTAACGTAGCAAGGAGGGGGCTGGTCCGCCCCAGGCGATGCACTCATGGGAGCGGCACTTTTTGGGTTGTTGTATAAGCCTGTATGGAAGGAGGGCAAACTCAAGGCCTGCCCCGACGACACGTGCCCTAGCTACACCACTGCACCCATATATATCTCTAAACACGAGCCAACGAGAACCTCTTTGTGGTAGCTCATCTTGCCAAATATCTCAAATCAGACAGAACTACCTTATAAAAAAAGTGGGGGTGGGATTTCGGATTCATTGTCCAATAGTCTGAGATAAACTATATTTGATGGTTACAGTGAGAATACTTTTGAATATAGATCTGCTCAACCAAGGCTAACTAAACAATGACAACATACGTAAGTTGTATAGGAATACACTGCACATTATTTAATATCTTTCTCTTTTTTTTAATACGATAAGGTGTGATTTAAGGGATTTTTTGCTGCTATTTCTAGCAGTTGAGTGACCATGCAGAGGCTCTCTTGTCTCTTAATCTTTTTTACTATTGTGAGACAGTGATGGTGTAGTGTTAATATAAGAGATACCAGTCATATTCGGAGGATTTTGTCAATATGATATCTATCATTGTCTATTTCATTTCAAGATGTTTTAAAATATTTTTTAGGGGTTCTAAGGTGCCACTTTACTTTGTACTTGGTTCTGTTGCCAAAATTAGCTTGATAACAAATTTATTATCCGTTTTGTAATAGTTTATTGTCAACAGTTTTACGATGATGACTTTATTTTGTTTGTCTTCTTTTGTAGGAATTAAGAATGGACATTGAATCACAGATTGAAGAGGTATCGAAGTACAATGTTGTCTTTCTTTGAGTGAGTTTTAAATGAGAATGTTATAATGCCAACTCTTAGTGTGTACTGTACACTCAATGAATATATGTGTGATTCTAAGTGACTCATACTCTGAGTGACTCACATTCTGAGTTTACTTCATGGAAAGCATCTAAGTGGTAACTGAACAAGTGTAAAAGTTAAAGAAACATCCTCAAAATATTTTATTGTCCAAATCCACAGTTATTCAGATTTTCAGTAATTTTGCTGGCTTTGCTGAATTCCATAACTGGTCACCCTCCATAGGGAAATGTGTGATACAATATCATCACCAAATAAGGACTTTTCAGTTCATCAACAGAATCATAATACAGAAAGATTATTTCATTGTGAAATATGTGATAAAATATTCTCTCTGAAAAGGTCTTACCTCCATCACAAACACAGCCATTCGAAAGAAAAGACATTCTCTTGTGAAATTTGTGATAAAACATTTGTCTGGAAGAGCCAGTTGTCCTACCACATACGTGCTCATACAGGGGAGAAGCCTTACACTTGTGAAATTTGTGATAAAGCCTTTGCTCGCAAGAGCAAATTGGCCATTCATGAGCGTATTCACACTGGTGAGAAACCTTATCATTGTGAAATTTGTAATAAAACTTTCTCTGAAAATAGTTCATTAAATTCTCACCAACATGTTCACACAGGGGAGAAGCCATACCATTGTGAAATTTGTGGGAAAAGATTCTTTCGAAACGGTCACTTATCTATTCATGTGCGGACACACACTGGAGAGAGGCCATACAGTTGTGATATTTGTGCTAAATCATTCTCTAGAAAAAGTGGCTTGTCTGCCCACAAATTAACTCACAGTGGGGAGAAACCCTACCATTGTGAAACATGTGGGAAAGTATTTGCCAACAATTACAATTTGATGAGGCACAAACTGACCCATACTGGAATAAAGCCACACCGATGTGAGATTTGTGGGAAAGAATTCTATAGAAACAATCATTTATCTATTCATGTACGCATTCACACTGGAGAAAAACCATATGTATGTGAAATCTGTGGTAGAGCATTCTCAGACAAAAGTGGGTTTCGTGGTCACAAATTTACTCATGTTGCTGAGAAACCTTTCCCCTGTACAATATGTGGCAAATCGTTTTCACAAAACCGTCTGCTACTTTCCCACATGCTAATTCACACTGGTGAGAAGCCATTCCGTTGTGATATTTGTGATAAGGCATTTTCTCGTAAAAAGACTTTATCTAACCATAGACGTATTCATACAGAAGAGAAATCCTACAGTTGTGAAATTTGTGGACAGAAATTCTTCCTCTATGATGGCCTTTGTCATCATAAAAAAACACATACTGATTGGAATCAGGTAGAATGTGGATTTTGAGGTAAGTTGCTTTAACGTAGGAAAGATTTAAGATTGGTTCCAATCTTTGCTGTGTATTTGAGAACTGAGATGTAATTTCAAGAACACTGACCCCTATCAACTTAATAAGGAATGGTTCAGTGCCAAGATAACATCACATGAGAAATAATGGTAAAGAAGAAAGAAAAAAAAGTAGTGGAAAACATTCAAATGTTAAAACACACTGTACCTTCTTTCGTAAACACAGGAAAGAAAAATATAACATCTAAATATATTTGATTTCTGAAAGATAATGCTGCCATAGAGAAAATGATTACAGAATCCTCCTAATCAGTGGAGAGAAGAAAGTCTGTTTGGTTGACAAATTTAATATTTTCCAACAGAAAACAGTTGATAACATATTATGAAAATGAAAATTATCAGAAAGACTAGATAACTTTACAAACAGGCTGATAAAACTCTAGCAGCTGCCACGGGGAGAAGCCTCTGTGCAGTTGTTTGCTTAATCTTTTAGAAATAGCAACGCAAATCTCTTTCAACTCACACTGTCCTTATAAAAGAAGGGATTAATGTGGTCCTAGACTACAGTCTGACCATGGAAGGAACATTCTTCAACTAAAGTCATCTTGATCAGAGGTAGTCTGAGGTTAAACAACCAACAACCACACATACATGCATACATATATATATAAATGTATATACCATGAGCTAGTGAAAAAAAAATCTCTGGTCACTTGACCAGCTAGAAATAACAATTAAATCACACCTTGCCATCTTAATAAAAGGAGGACTCATTAGATTGCTGTTGTCCTAGATACATTATGTCTGAAAAAATATACAGGATATTGATCGCAGTTGATATGCTTTTGAACTGGGCCTGCCTACCACCACCAGTCAGGAAAGTGATCTGTAAATCATGTAACTAAAAAGATCCAGTGATAGTAGATTTGTTGATGTTATGCAAAGCATTCTTGAGTAATGCTTAAAATGTATTTTAATGACCATACATAACTGTATACATGTATATAAATACATACCGCGTGTGTATATGTCTGTGTATGTCTTCACTGAACCATAAGACACCTGCATTTTTGCATTATACTTCACTAGCTATGTATACTGATCTCAGTATACATAGCTGGGCTAATGGTGTGCTTACATCCATATTATCTAAAAGGAGAATTTCTTCTTATAACAACTGGTACAGCATATTACCTTTCCATATCCATATGTACATGAACGTGTTAAATATGACTGATATGACTATACATATCTATATTTCATTCAACACAGCTTAGTTTGCCTCTGATTAATATATATTTGTTATGTACCTCTAGCCAGCAGGTCTGATGAGTCACTGATATTGTTAAGTGCGTAATAATAATAATGATAATGAAATTATTGTGTATAGTGCTCAGGTGCACTACAACTCATCAAAGGTGCAGGTATAGTACACAGAATTATGTACAAAAGTCAGGAAAGTGAACAGTACGAGTCATGATATACATGTGTGCATGCATATGGTGGTGTGAAACCAATGGTAACTGTCTGATTGGCCATAACCAATGGCTACATCAAATATATATATATATGTATAAATGTATACATATGCATTTGTTTTTTCTATAGTTTCAGCTTACAGCTGCGGCCATGCTGATGCACCATTTGATTGATATATTACTCAATATATATTACATGATACATTACACAGTACCTGTTGCTGTTGTACATTACATAACATACCATCATGATATTACATCTTTTTCCTAGATGGTATGGTCTGGATGAATCTCATTATTGTCTTGTCAGTCATTGCAGCCTTTCGCACAATATTAAAAAAATCTGGTTAACTTTGTTGCTGTGAACTCATACAGTGTATACTGTATTTTATGCCAATGGCCCTATGGAGGTTGTCTGTGTCAAGACATTATTCTTTGTCAAAGTTACTATCCTCTTAAACAGGTTTGCTCTGCAGTACAAAAGCTCTCATTGGCCGAGTATAAAAAGTTGTTTCCCCTTATTTAGGCATGATGTCATTTACGATGGTTGACAAGTGTTACACATGAAACTTGGGGCTCCTGAGTAACTTCTAGGGTGTTTTTCAGCTTCAACAAAAAAGGAAAAAAAAAGCTTCTTGTTTCAACACAATTTTGAAGGAAGGGGACAAGTTGATTATATCAACCCCAGTACTTCACTGGTACTTTGTTTTATTGATTCTGAAAGGATGAAAAGCAATATTAACCCCTGTGTGAAGAAATACTATAAAGCACTTTTTTCTCCTGTTCTTATGATTCTACTATCCTAATATAGATATCAAATGTATTAACAGGTCCAAGTGTGGTTGTGTGGTTAAAAAGATTGCTTCCCCACCATATGGTCTTAAGTTCAATTCCATTGCGTAGCACCTTGGGCAAGTGTCTTCTAATATAGCCTCATGCCAACCTAAGCCGTGTGCGTGGATCTAGCAGCTGGAAACTGAAAGAAGCTTGTAGTGTATATGTGTTTGTTTGCGTGTAACCTTCTCTAAACATCATGTGATGGTTGTGCAATGTTGTTCCTTCCGAGTCTTCTGTAGAAAACGTGTCTAACCATAGGAAAATATTACTTTGTTAGGGTTGACAAGAGCATCCAGCTATACAAAATCTGCCTCAACAAATTTTATCTGACCCATGCAAGCAGGGAAAAGTGGATGGTAAATGATGATGTATTGAGCTCCCGTTTTCTTCTCATTTGTAAAGCTTACTGTACTTGTGGCTTATACACACATATTGAACCATCAAGGAAATAGCAGCCAAATCACTCTAAAACCACATCAGACTGTCTTAAAACACAAATGTTGGATAATCTAGCCCATTGTACATCACTGCTGAAAAGAAAGGGGATAAAAATGTAATATGTCTTAAATTCTTCTGTTGAGTCACCTTGTATTAAACCACAATATGCATATACACTTTTCATCCTGGCATGTGTTGAATGGGTCGTCAAAATCAGAATCAGTTCTTATGTGAGTTTCTCTCCTCCAAGGAGCATGGTGCACTCTCTGTATGTGTATGTGGAGAGAGAGAGAAGCCAGCTGTGCCACATATAGGTACAGGCATGGCTGTGTGGTAAGAGGTTTGTTTCCCAACCACACAATTCCAGGTTCATGACATCTTGGGGTTAGTATCTTCTACTATAGTTCTGGGCTAATGAAAGCCTTGAGATGGATTTGGTAGACAGAACCTGAAAGAAGCTTGTTTTGTGTGTGTGTGTGTGTGTGTGTATATATATATATATATATATATATATATATACACACATATATGTGCGGTTGTTCTACTGTCTCCTTGCCTTGAATTCACATGATAATTATAAACAAGTGTCACCATTATACAAGTGGTGTCCATTTCCAACTGCCTATAAAAACATGTCTGCTCATGGAGAAATATTTTACTTGGAATAAAAGTGACGGTTGGCAACAGGAAGAGTATTCAGCTGTAGAAAAAACCACCTCAACAAACTTTGCCTGACCCATGCGAGTATTGGAAAGTAAACATTTAAATTACAGGTCATTTTTGAAGTTTCACCTTGCTTGTTTATATATGTTTAAAAATTGTATCTGGGGATGGTGGATTTATGCTATGATGTAATCTATGAATGCATCAATAAAATGCTACCGAAACAGCTGTAGTAAATTTTAAACCCCATTTGTGTTTAAAAGAGTGAGTGGGAGAGAGAGAAAGACGTTAACTGCAAGTAAAGTATTTATAAAACAACTACTAAAACATAAAAACAACATTTGAAAATAAACAATGAAATAATTTAGCAAGTCATTCCCCACAGCAAACTTAGCTTTTACTGAAAATACCTCTAAGACAATGTTTTATAAACATCACCTCTGTCATTGTATATCAATCACATACTACCATTGACAGTCTTGTATCAAAGGTGTTTTGGGAGATTCTTCTGAAAAACGCTTCTACAGAATGGTTTTGAGTTTTTTGATTGAGTTTTTTCCGGTTTTTTACTAATTAATTTTTTTTTTTACTTTTTTCTTGTGGATTTGGAGAGAGAGAGAGGTTACATGTCTTTTTTTTCTCTTTCTCTCTCTCTCTGTCCAACACACGCACAAATACACATGTTTTAGCGGAATGGAGGGGATAAAGTTTTTGGCATTTCGTTAAATTGAAATTAAAATTTTAAATTAAGAATGCTAGTAATTAAAATAAATTTTAAATTAAGAATGCTAGTAATTAAAATAAATTTAAAAAAATCATATACAGTAAAGCATAAAAATCATAAATAGAAATCCTGCAGAATTAGAGCGGTAAGAGGCGAGGGTGGAATGGAGTGGAGCATAGGTGTGAGTCTTGCACACACAAAAAAAATCAAACAACTGTTTTCCTCAACATAATAATAATAATAATAATAATAATAATAATAATGTTGATTTGTAACAGAGGCACAAGATTCGAAATTAAGAGTTCAGAGTATAGCTGATTTAATCAACCTTGTACATGATGGCACTTATTTAAACTCAGAATGTAAAGGGATGCAGCTAAATACCACAAGGCAGTTCATCCGATGCTCTACCGATTCTGCCAATCCAGTGATTTCTACCATAGGCACAGGCCTCGATAATAACGAATGATTTATTGGAGGGGAGCAAGGTGTAGCTGATCAAACTGACACACACTCTGGTGCTCTAACAAGCCAGCCATTTGCTGCTTTCATAATAATAATAATAATAATAATAATAATAATAATAATGTTTGTAAGAGGGAACAGTCAATAAAATTGACCCCAGTACTTGACTGGTGCCTTATTTTACCAACCGTGAAAGAATGAAAAGCAGAGTTGAGCATAGTGGGATTTGAACTCAGAATGTAAAGAGACAGAGGAAATTACCGTAAGGCATTTTTCTTATGATGCTATAATGGTTCTGCTAACCTACCACTGTTGTAGCAGCAGCAGTAGTTGTAGAGCCTGAGGGAAAATGGTGGTATTCTGCACTGGCCAATTTCATATTTGGAAAATTCACGAGTCTGGGGTAAGTTTGTGGAGAAGGAGCAAAAAGGGTAGGAATGTGACATTTTGGGGACTGATACTTCATCTGAGAAAAAAGGGATTTCGAAACAATTTGGTTTATCTGAGATAGAGGGTCAGGCTCCAAAATGTCAAATGTCCACTTTCCCTGTGATATATAAACTTATATAGACTCTTGAATTTCACTGTATAATAATTCTTTTAATTTTAGGTAGAGGGCCTGAAATTTTGGGATAGGGGCCTAGTCGATTATATCGACCCCAGGGCTCAACTGGTACTTATTTTATCAAGCTTGAAAGGGTGAAAGGCAAAGTGGACCTCAGTGGAATTTGAACTCAGAATGTAAAGAGCTGGAAAAAATGCCACTAAGTATTTTGTCTGGCGTGCTAATGATTCTGCCAGCTCACTGCCATTATAATAATGTTAATGAATAATGATAATACTAGAATACACACACACATACACGCAAACATTTTTGGAGCAAGTTATCTGTCTGGTGAAATGACAGCTGATATTCCAGTGGTCCAGTAGCCAGTATCGTAAAGTTGCTCCTTCATCTCACTGTCATCAACTGCATACTTCAGTTGTATAGCCAAGTCCCTGCAACAAATACAACAGCAATGTTATAACAATAATAGATGCTTCAAATTTCGGCACAAAGCCAACAGTTGTGTGTGGGGGGGGGGAGGTTAGTAATTAAAAAGCGTTCAGTCGACATTGAAAAGCGGTTGGCATTTGGAAGGACATCCAGCTCTAAAAATCATGCCAAAACTATCCTCTCCTGTGCTAGTACCATGTAAAATGCACGGAGTCCACTCTGCAGAGTGGTTGGTGTTAGGAAGTGCAGCCAGTCATAAAAACCCTGCCAAAACAGTAGCATAGGGTCGTTTTTCTACCTGGCCAGCTCCTGTGACCATCCTACCCATACATGCATGGAAGATGGGCGTTAAACAATGATGATGATGATGATGATGATTTTATCAAACCCTTGATGGAAAAGCCATCACTAAGCATTTTGACCAGTCGTCATCCTCATCATCATTTAATGTCCACTTTCCATGCTGGCATGGGTTGGACAGTGTGACTGAGGACTGGCAAACCAGGAAGCTGCACTGGGTTCCAATCTGATCTGGCAAGGTTTCTACAACTGGATGCCCTTCCCAATGCCAACCACTCCGAGAGTGTAGTGGGTACTTTTTATGTGCCACCAGCATGGGAGCCAATCAGAGGGCATTGACATCGACCATGTTTGGATGATGCTTTTTACATGCCACCAGCATGGGAGCCAATCAGAGGGCACTGGCACTGGCACTGGCATCAACCAGTGTGCTAATGATTCTGCCAGCTCACCACCTTGCTAATAATAATAATCCTTTTTATGATAAGCAAGGTCTAAATTTGTGGGGAGGGGAGAAGTCAATTACATCATCCCCAGTGCTTAACTGATACTTGTTTTATCAACCCCAAAAGGATACAAGGTAAAGTCCACCTCAGCATCATTTGAGCTCAGAATGTAAAGACAGATGAAATGCTACAACAACAACAATAACAATAATAATAATAATGAATAAGGTGTTAGCATGGCTGTGTGGTTAAGATATTTGTTTTGAAATTATAAGGTTTCAGGTTCATTTCCATTCCAGGTATTGAAGTGTCTTCTACTCATCAATGTCTTGTGAGTAGAATTGGTAGATAAAAACTGTAGGAAGGCAAAATACTTACATATACACACACGTGTGTGTGTGTGTGAGCACATTTTTGTCTCCCAACTGTCTTGACATTTGCAATGCTGTGGCACCCTCAACACACACACATGCACATATTGATGGTGTATTTGGAAACATGTCCAGCCTTTGAGTTGTTAGTAGGATTAAAGGATATAGTATCTTTCTTAGAAAGCAAAAGAAAGTTGGAGGCAGGAAGAACATCTAACCATTATTAAAATTAATTCAATAGGTTTTGTCTAAGCTATTCTGGCATGGAAAAGTGAACAGTGAAATGATGATGATGATGATGACATATATGGTATGTGAACAACACAACACACACACAACATAATACACAATTGCTGTTACCTTGGTTGTTTGCCCTTTTCCAATTTGATTTTGCCTTTGATTGTTGTATCCTGTACAGTTTGGAATGGTTCGTGGACATACAGCACAACCTGGGACCAGTGTGTTAATCTGACAAAGATAGTTAAGACAGACAAGTTTGAGAACATACAGTACATCTTAGAACTAGTGTGTTAATGTCACAAAACCACAGACACAAAAATAGGAGGCTCCTGTTTCTGGTTCTATGATTTTGGTTAGTTTAATTTTCTGAGAGGTAGACACATAATTATACTGGTTTGTTTGTTTGTGGGGAGGTTTATCAACTTCTGGTATTTGTGTGGGACAGAGTGAAATAAGGAGATTGATGGTTTCTTCTTCTATTGGTTATATAAGAACAATGCTAGCAGGATTGATGAAAGAGGGTTGTTGTTGGGTGAGGTTTGGTGATATACAGTATATTATAGGGTATTAATACAGTGTATTAATGTGACAGAGATAGAGGGTTGTTGACATACAAGTACATTCTGGGGCCAATGTGTTAATGCGACAAAGTAATCAAGAGACACAGGTCTGTGAATGGACATAGAGAACATTCCATACCAACCAGTGTTGTGTAAAAACATGTGTTAGTATCATTCCATAACATGTATTGCTGGAACTTATACTGAGAATAGTATCTAACAAGGTGTATAAAGTCTAGGACAGGTGGTTAAGCTGTTCTGATGAAGCATCCAAATGCACTTGGAACATCCAGTTCAGGGTTTCAAGCGACCGCAATGGTGCAATGTATATGGAACTAATAATAATATAAACTCATGTTTATTTTAATTCTCCTACATTTTCTCTGTATTTCATAACTAGTAATACTATTTAGTATAGTAGTTACTATACTGAAAGCAGAGTGAAACATGAAAATTTATGTGGAGCATGGAAAATGATAGTAGCAGACCTACATCAATTTGTATACACAATATATATACATACATACATATACATATGCAGCTATGTGTATATATGTGTGCGTGTGTGTGTTATTGCCTCCCTGTTTTGACATTGTGTGATAGTTGCAAGCAATTGTCCTTCGTTTCCAATATCTTGTGAAAAATATGACTGGGTGTGGAGAAATATTAGCTTGGTTGGAAGCAGATGAGGGTTGGTGACAGGAAGGGGATCTGGCCGTAGAAAATCTGTCCAACCCATGTAAGCATGGAAAAGCGAATGTTAAAACAATGATGATGATGAACCAGAAATCAGGATTCTAAGAGGTTTGTATTGCAATATCAGACGTTGCTTTTGCTAATTGAGAAACCAAATGAGAGAAAATTGAAATAATCAACAACAAGAAAGAGCAGAAAAATCTTTTGTGCGCTTACTCTGTGAATGGTGACGTTGAGAGTATTATGTTTCCTGGGAATTCAACGTCAAACCACAAACTGAAACCGTGAACACGATTCCAGCCATAGCATTTAAACTCAAAACTCTGTTGAATGTTTTCTATGTCGTGTAGCGTCACTTGGTGGATAGCCAAGGAACAAACTTGAACTGGTGGGGCAACTATGTCTTCCATCATCAGCTGTTTCAGTTCGACATTAGCTGAAAATAGATTAAGACAGTACAAAGTGTGTTTGTGTGTATATATACACACACATTTATATACATAAACATATATGAATATATATATATACTGCTTGAGTTAGGGGTTGTGTTAAGCACAGCTGGAAGTAAGAAAAGAGATGGAAAGTGAAGCACAGGAGGAAGTAAGGAGAGAAAGATGGAGGTAAGGAAGGAAAGAGAGATAAATATAATACTGATTTAGAAAAATATGAAGAATTAAAAAAAATAATAATTGTGGTCCTATGTTGAGGAGTGAAGAGGTAACTCTACAGATCTTGCAAAATACATTTATACAGTTAATGTAGAGGCATATACTCTCATGCATACATATATGCACCCACCCACCTACACACACATGTATAGACATGTGCGCATGCACACACACAAACACATGCACTTAGTACCATAAACACAACTTTCCTATAACAATGTCTGTAGATTTAATCTTTTGGCATTCAGATTACTCTGTCAAAAGTAATATTATTTATCCACATTGTTTTGCAATTAATCTTGCATTATATGGTAGCTTTGAGATCACAATAATGTCTGTTTATTTTTAGAATGACATTGTAGTATAAGTGTAAGGCCTGATCTGGCTGACTAGAACATAACACAGAATATTTGGGCCAGATATAACTGGTTTAAACACTAAAGAGTTAATGAAGT